>NC_056736.1:1134159-1356659 GCF_019279795.1 Protopterus annectens
GATTGACAAATTAAGCTAGGATGAGTCATAGAGTCTGAGAGTATCCAGTGGGTCTCACTGTCATCTTTTTCCAGGGATTTTCACTTAGTCTACCCAAAACCCCCATACCATCTGAGCTGTTTGGAGAAAAATAAGGAGTGCGCATGCAGTGCAGATGCAAGGCATTTTGCCCCTCCTCAGCAACAGCTCAGCCATGTCTAGAATGACTTTCTGTCTCTTTGGACTACACCTCTCTGTATCAGCATCTTCAACCTTCAACAGAAATTACTGATTGGAGAGACCATGCAACCATTTTCTTCACTGGATGGGCACATCAATCCCTCCCTGTCACTTTTCCAGTCACCAGAGCCAAAAATCAAACCCTAGTCTGCATTGCTGTTGTCAGGGTATAATACATGCATGCTGCCAGAGCACTCTGAGTTGATATATTTTAGTAGAAGAGGACGATGATGACGCAGTCTCCCACATGGACGGTACAGGGGAACTTGCTCTTCTGCAAAAATTGTGATTATTTTTTTCTGTTTGGTTTGAACCATATGTTTGAACAATGTATTTTTACAATATTTTTTTCAATTGATGTTCTGTTAGTGTTAAAAATGTATTATACTATGTATAGATGGTTACAGTTCAAAAAATGGAAGACTCAAAACAGCTAACATTTTGTGGTAGTGAATAAGAGCAAATAATCAGAAAAACAAACTCTCCATTTCATTGTGATCCAGCTTGCTGGCTGCTTTCTGTGCAAGATCATGTTATAGTAACATCAGGGAATTTGCCCTTACCCAGTTGTTGTACAAATCTCACAGTTGTTATATTTAAATAGCAGGGGGTGAACAGGATGTGCTGGTACTTGGTGCAGAGAGTTAAGAATGGGAGCTGTTAATCTTGAGGTACAGGTTTGATTCTATAAGCCCTCATAATTATTAGGATTTACTGGAAACCTCACCCAGACTCTACCACAAATTGTTGTGTGTGAAAGGTTTGTTTGTTTTTGCTTTCTTATATTTTGTATTGCTTCATTCCCTTCCTCTATTTTGTGTATTGGGATTCATTTTCTTTACAGTGTATTTTACATATATTCTGCTTTTAACTGAATAATTAAGCTAGGAAAGAGGCCGTGGAAATAAAGGTTTTACACACCATCCCACCCGGGTGCTGTTGTGTTTTAAGCTCCACTGTCTTTCTAGTTGCCTGCCCCTAATGTGAGCTTGACCACATATCTCAATCCCTCTCTTCTTTCATTGACTGTTGTGAGAAAACACAAAGTTGTCATTTTGTGAGATGACTCACCTTCAGCTATTTACGATGTTTGTTGACCATCCCACTGTATTCCATAGAACAAGAATACAAAGTGCCCCCCAATCTATGTTGATCTTTTAAAATTAGACATTCTTTACTGAGATAGCTAAAGTTTAAGTTAACCCCTTTTTCATATCTAACTGGTTGGTGCACACTGCAGCTGTTAGGATATTAACCCGTTATTTTCCATTTTACCTTTAAAATCTGCAACATCTATTCTTAAGACTACCAATTATTGGAGGGCCCACATTCTGCCTCTCAGTACTCATCCTGGGATTAGTGCTTCTCTTCTGCTACTGGCGAGAGGAGCATATAGACATTATTTCTTGGAGCCTGCTGGTCACTGGAAAGCCTAATAACTGCTTCATAGGTGCCAGCTTGAAACTTGTGCTTATCTTCTGCTCCTAGTGAGAGAAGGTGCAGAGTGCATTGATTCCTGACTGTTTCTGGTTGGGCAATGAGTGTCTGTGTTTGACCTTCCTGATTGGTCTGGTTGCTCAACTACCAGGAAAAGCCAGCAACAAGCCTACAGACCCTTGTATCACCTGGGGCAAGATTGTGGATCAACAAACAGCCTTTGACCTGTTTCTCATTTTCAGATTGGTGCTACTGTTTTGCTTCTGGTGAGAGAAGAAACAAAGGAGCTTTGTATCCCAGCAGTGTGAAGCTGTGGTGAGACCAACACTAGTAGTAACCAGGCAGTAGCCATTCAGATGACTCCCCTCTTTTCGTCATTGTTGACAAGCTAATTCTTTCTTTTCAGTAAGTATTGCTTAATTTCATGATGTCTAACCTAACTTCAGAATATCTGCCTAAATACTTCATCCATAAATCATCAGGGTCTTCTTATTAGTTTCCTCTCTAGTGTTTGGAAGTGCCCTGTATAGACACAGGCACCTTGAGTTGAATTTTTTCCTGTAAAAGTAACATTGAAATTTCACCAATACCTTGCTGCACAGAGGACAACTAGTTTGCAGTGACAAGCACTGCCCCCAGAGTTGTGAACCGGATATTCCTGACATTACTTTATATTCTCATTCCAACTGTCTAATCAATAAAAAATGGGTGGGTTACCATGGATATGAACTTTCCCACTATCTCCTTTACTAGATGGATATGGGCATGCTAAGGCAATGTAGAAATTACCTCATGTTTACTGACAACCAGTTAATCCTCAAAGTGATATGTGAGAGATGTATTTACACAATGTCACTGGAGGTAAAGTTATCACATAAAAGAACTCATAATGTCAATAAGTTTGTCAGTAGTACACATGCTGCCCTCATCACACACAATTCAAAGCAGACACATAGACCCACATGTGCTGAGGCACTTAAATGTAACCTTCCTAAACCACAAAGTCCTCCTAGATGAAGTACACATAACAAATAACTTCAGCAGCCCCAAATGCACTCTTTTAAAAACAACATCCACATCAATACATACAGTCACATCTCAGAGAGCCTCTACTTCTAAGACAATAAGGCAAGCCACCACAAATCCAACATTCTGGTGATGCACCCATCCTAGTGTAATGTCTTCATATTGTCTTGACATATCGATATCCCTCTCACCATGTTGAATGGAGAAAGTCACAGTCAGTTGCTTATCAGGGCCAGGATCTGCCACATTACACATGCACTCAGATCATTGACCACAAGTATGACTCAGTCATAGTCCATGTGGGTGTAAATGACCTGAGACATGCATTCCTACACTATATGAAGAGAGACATCATGGAGTTCTGGGAATATGTTTCTCAGGCTGGTATGAGCCTAGCATTGAGCAGCATTTTACTTTCTCCAGTGATGATTCCACACTATAACAGAAGATGACTTACTTTAATAATTGGCTTAGTTTCTGGTGTCATGCTAAAGAGGTGCAATACTTGTTACATGGAAGGTGCTGCCCATCAGTCCATGCTGCTTTGCCAGGGATGGTCTGCAACTCTCCCTCTAGGCTTTTGAATATTAGCTAAAACATTGTTCCCTCCCATTTTGCCTTTATTAGGCAATGCCAAACTGAAAGTACTTCTCACATAGTAAATCAAAACCAAGAAAATCTAAAGGTGTTAATGATCAGTGCTAGGAGTCTAAACAAAACTCCACTCCCTGGAAGCTCTCTTCACCCTAGAGAATGCTGACATCACTGAGATATGGTTTAAAGCCACAGAGAACACACCAACGGTGCACGGTTATGATGCCTTCCACACATTTAGACCAGCTACTACACAGGCAGGGACTAAAGGTGGAGGTGTCTCAATTTAAATCAGTAATAAATATACCTCAAGGCTGGTCAAACAAGACAATGCACTTGAGGTTCCCCATGCTCAAATCACCATAGGCAAAATCCAATACCACTTACTTGCAAGCTATACGTTTCCTGCTATGACTCAGGAAACCCATACCATGCATTTTAACTTGTTGGAAACACTCATCATCCAACCTAATAAAATTTTCATGGGCAACTTTAATTACCCAGCTATTACATGGGAATCATATATGACAACAAATGTACAGGCAAAGAGATTTATGGATTTTGTAAACACAAACTCCCTGGACCAGATTGTCAGTACAGCAACCAGGGGTGCAACTGTACTGGATCCGGTCCTCACTAATATGAAAGAGTGCCGCACCGACCCTTATGTAATGTCTTCTCTGGTAATGTCAGACCACAAAATGTTTCTCTTGAAGTAAAAATAAAACCTGGAACCCCAGCTAACCTAGAAAATTCAGGAACTACTCTAAGGCTAACTTCCTACTCTTAAGTGACACCTGGCAAAATTTCAAGCCTCAATAAACCCTGAGAACCCTGCTGCCTATACTGAACTGTTTACAGAAACCCTATGCAAACATGTTAATAGAGGCAGCTGTACCCACCAGGCAGAAGTACAGAACAAACTCAAAAAATAAGCTAACTTAATGGAATCACAACATCAATACTTTATATAACAAAGGAAGAAAATCATTGCAAAAATTAGAAGATGCAACACCCAGCAGGATAAAAGCACTCTCATTAACCTAAACAGATAACTCAGAGGACAAATAAAATCTATCAAAGCCAAATTTGAGGTAAATTTGGCCTACTAGGGCAAGGACAACCTTAAGGCATTATTTAGCTATGTCCACAACCTCAAAGGCAATAAACAATTGTGTGAAGAGCTCATTGTAAAAGGAGACACCTATACTGAGCCAGGAGGCATAGGAAACTTACCAGCCAACAGATTCAGCTCCAACTTTACCCTTCTCTCCCCCTCAGCCTTCCCTCAAAAAGTACCATCAACTATAACTACTATGGAACAGGTCCTCATTGCTCTCTCTAAGACCAAGAACATTGCACCAATGGGCCCAGACAATGACTCAGAATGCCTTCTAAATATCATGAAACATGACCTATCATACCCTCTGGAATTGCTATTTAACTGTACAGGCTTCATGTCTCATGGATGGCAAATGGCAACAGGCATCCCTCTGCACAATGGTGGGCCATCTACCAACCCTGGAAACTAAAAACCCGTAAGTCTCACTAGTTACAAAGCCATGGAAAGAATTATCATGGAAATCATCAATAATGACACCAAATAAATGGATGAAGGGAAAATGGTTCACACTGCCTACCTTTACCTGGCCAAGGCATCTGACGTACTACCCACTCTGGCATTGTTGATGAATTATAAACCCTTATATTACTCAGTGGATAGCCAGCTGGCTCACAGACAGGACTCTGGAAGTTAGAATTGGGGATTCCACCTCTACAAAGAGGCCAGTCACTAGTGGATTCCCTCAGAGATCGATCCAAGACTGCTTCTTTTTGAAACTAAGTAAAACCAAGAACCAAAAAAATAAATGGTTGAGGCACAGAAACCAACCAAGACCACTTTATTAAAACAAAAGTAAGCAGTATTAAAACTGTTAGGGTTTGATGTATTATTTAGATTAATTAATTGTTAGTACTGTTCTAGTGGCTGGTTTTAATCACATGTAGTAAGAATGTTTACTATTTAATGAAAAGATTTGATGTGAATAGCAGGTCTGGATAAGTCTTGGGTGAAAGACAAAAGCACTTGACTGGTTATTTTTCTTTTAATAAAGTGGTCTTGGTTGGTTCCTGTGTCTCAACCATTTGTTTTTGTGTTTTTTTTTTGGTTTTACTGTGTTGGAAGTATATGGCTACTGGAGGAGACTCAGTGTTACCTGACATGGACCTAGTATCACAAAGCTGTACTGGAATTGGTATCCTTACCTTATTGTTGGAACAAGTGAACCAGCAGCTCCATAGAGGAAATGGTTTCACCAGTGCCAGAAATTCACAATCTGAGCAAAGCTCAGGTACTTTTACCATGCCAGTGTTCCAGCCAACTGGTTTTGAGTCTACAAGGGGCTGTAACAATCGTGAACTGATGGATTTTGAGACTTGGAAAGCTGATGTGTTCGAATTTTCCATGACTAATCTAAGTCAAACCAGTGTTAATCAGGATGTGGTTGGTGAGCATTCCTTTTCTGACCAACTTAAATTGTTTTAACACAAGTTGCTTTCCTACAAGAAACTACAACTCAAGAATGCCTGTTTGAATGAAAACTTAAAGAAAGGGTTGGTCTCAAAAGGACTGCATCTATGGAAGTTCCCAAATGGAGTTGAATTAAACTCTGATTTTCACAAAGCTTTGCTTAATGTGTTAGGCAGGTTCAGACATTATGCATTTAATAATTCACAATAATGAAGTATTGTTGGACAAGTTGTCTAGAGACCTGAATGTTTTAAACATTAGTTTAATGAGCGATGGTCTCTTTGATCATTATTTTACCAACTAATTTTACTAATTTGTTTTAAAAAGTTGATGACATTTGTTAATCGTTAAAAAACAGGAAAATAAAAAAAAACTAAGTAGGGATATGGAAGCATTTTCAAACGGGAAAGCTCATCCATTGCCAACTGCTCAAACCTTTCATCAGCGTATTGGAACACACCGTTTTAGTGATGGGCAGTATGAGTCTACAAATACTCATGAGATTAGAGACGCAGGCTTTCAGATGGAGGAATCTACAGGCGAGCAGCAGGTCAGATGCTCTGAGAGACTTTCTTGAAAGGATAATGATACTAACAGTTCAGATTTACAAGGGAAGACTTCAGGATTGGATAAATTAATCCTAATTTTGAGTGTCTGGGTGCTCGCCCGAAATCTTTGCATCGGAGCAATAATGGGCTTAAAAAAAGTTGGTCTTGGCAAAAAAACTCAAAGGGTAGGAAAGCCTTGTGGAAGAAAAACTTTTAGGTTCTTTGGCAAGTGAAACAGCTTATCCCTCTATGAAAGTGAATGTTAATGTGACTGGCCAATCAATACTGGAAGCCTCGGTTTGTGAGGTGAACTCATTAAACTTGGACATAGTTGATGAGACATTTTCAGCTGACATTTCTTGTTTAATAGATTGTGATTTTGCTAAAAGCGAATCACTAATAGATGGTGTTTGTGCACTTGATGTTATTAGTGAAAATGCATTGCTTTATTAGGATAATATTGTTAGTGGATATATATTCCCTTATGAAGACAATAGTGCTATTTGTGAGCTGAAATTTGACCAAATAATTCATGGTAACAGTACAAATGTTTGTTTCTTTATTAATGGTATGATAAATTCAAGTTTGAAGGAAGGAAGAAGGATTATTAGTATGTCTGAATGTACTTTTGAGGCTGATGTAAATGAGTTAGCTGGTGATGTGATGATGTGCCTGTTTGTATTCAAAATTCTGACAAAGATTTTACCATTTACAACTATTCTAATTACCATTTTTTCTGTTGATTATGCTGAAGTTTTATGCAAAGGTTTAAGTTTTGTGCCAGATAGAAAAGCAAATTTAGCTGAAGTTTTGATTGATCTGAAACTATATATGAGGAAATTAAATTCAGCTTTATGGTTTAATTCTGATAAAGTAGATCAGATGTCTAGTAATAGTATTAGTCTTTTAAAAAGCTAGTACTTTTTACCCACCACTCAATAACTGCCTTATTCTATTTGAGAAATTATGTGAAAGAGATATATGGATGATTAATAAGGGCACCACTAAGAAAGCAGGTACCAATAATCTTTCTAAAGAGGAGGAACAGTTTTGAATAAAAATATTAGAGTAATGAAGCCAGATAAGTGTGGGGGGATTTTTATTATGGATATAGAACACTAGAACAATCAAATATGCAAACTACTTTTTATTGATACCTACGATCAAATTTCTAAAAATAAGCTTAATATTGCTTATTCTAAGATTGATGCCTGCCTTTATGACATGCTCATACAGGGCCAAATTAACGTAGAGGTGCACAATTACGTTTGCAATGCTAACCCTTGTTGTGGGTATTTTCGGAATACCAAAAATACATAAAGGCATCTCTAATCCAGCTTTGAGACCTATAGTGGATGCTGGAAGGAGTAAAACTTTTTAAAATGTGTTGATAGTTTATTAAAACAGTCAGTTAATGCTATTGAGCAGGTTTGTAGGGACTCATTGGATGTTTTATCCAGACTGGCCACACCTAAGTTCTCTAAAGACTGTTTTTGGTGAGATTGACATGCAAAATTTATATTCGGTTATTCCGCATAGGGAGGGGTTAGACTGGTTAGATAAAACTTTGTCTGATGTAGGTTTATTAGAAACTAATGATGTCAATATGGTAGTTACATTGATGGAGATGGTATTGACAAACAATTTTCTTTATTTTGAAGGACAACTATTTAAGCAACTTAGTGGTGTGGCAATGGGGGGCATCTTGTGCCCCCAGTTTTGCCAACCTAGTTATGGCTTACGGGGAAAAGCATTTTGTCTTTAACAGTACCTTTGCTAGTTGTTGGAGTTTTTACACTAGATTTTTGGACAATATTTTTCTAGTTTGTGTTGAGACAGAGGTTAAATTAATTGAATTTTTGGAATTTATAATGCAAGTACCTCTTTTTTAAGATTTACCCATGTGATGGATAAATATAAGTTGGCCTATTTATAGTGGTTACCAAGGATTACAATAATGCATGTTTTTGCTACAACATTTACTGAAAAAGTACTTTTTCCAATTCATATCTCCATTTTGACAGTTGGCACCCCACGTTTCCAAAGAGAGCTGTTATTAAAGGTCAGCTGGTCAGGCTAGCTCGCATGATCTCGAGAGAGGATACATTTCAACTTGAAGTTGACATATTGATGGACATGTTTTTAAAACGTGGTTATCCATCTGATTTGTTGGATTCGGTGAAAGATGAAGTGTGTGACAAAAGAAGTAGGGGGTATATTTGCCATTGTTACCAATACCTAATAATGAGGCTCAGAGGGTAGTGACTAATATGTCAGCTAATAACACTGTGATTACAAAGAGTGATTCATATGAAAACTCTTTGATTGTAACTTTTTCCACTAATATTTATGACATTGTGGAATTTATTAACAAATTTTGGCCGGTTATTACTAACATGGATGGTGGTAATAAGAAATTTGGTGATAGGCCAATGGTTGTATTTAGGAAAGGTAGAACTTTTAAGAATTTGTTGGAAATTAATTTTAATGGGAATAGTGAAATTTTACCTAAGGATATGTTTAAATGCAACCATTGTAGTCAATGTCAGCCTATTCTGGTTTGTGAGTCTCTTATGATTAATAGGAGGAAATTGGTTGTAAAAAACATTTTAATTGTTATTCCAAGGGGGTGGTTTATGGGGCTCTATGTCAGTGGTGTAGTACATTCTATATAGGCAAAACCCGTTGTAGGTTAAAAGGTAGAATTTATAAGTATATGAATGAAGTTGACAAACAAAAAATGACAGATGCTCTATACGGGCACATTTCACAAACACCAGACCATAATTTTAAATTTGTGATGTTGGATTGTGTTGAAAGTGATCCTAAGGGATACTTCATAGATGAACATCTGAACAAAAAGGAGTTAGTCTGGATTTTGAGTTGTGATGCCTTCACTGGCCTTAATAATTCTTGTTCATTAATTCCCATTTTAAAATGAAAAAAGTCTTGAAGGCTGATGTATAAATAGTGTAAACATTTTTATTTTTTTATTTTGATGTGTAGTTAGGTGTTTATATTATAGATTTTAAAACTGTTAGGGTTTGATGTATTAATTAGATTAATTAAATGTTAGTACTGTTCTATTGGCTGGTTTTAATCACATGTAGTGAGAATGTGTACTGTTTAATGAAATGATTTGATGTGAATAGCAGTTCTGAAGAAATCTTGGGTGGAAGACCAAAGCACTTGACTGCTTATTTTTGTTTTAATAAAGTGGTCTTGATTGGTTCCTGTGCCTCAGCCATTTTATTTACTTCTTCTTTTTGGCATTTACTTCTCTGAAGTCAAGGCCAATGTCAATGGCCTCTGGCTGACTAAATTTGCAGATGATCCCAAATTAGGAGCTGTCATTGAATCACCCACTAACACAGATGTTCTGCAAAAAGGACTGACAGACAAACAAATGGTGTCAGAGCCATGGACTAAAACTAAATGCTAAGAAATACATAATAGTATCCTTCAGGAAGTCATCCACCTTGGTAACTATCATATCGACAACACACCACTAAGAGTTGACCCAGTAGTCAGGGACTTGGGGATACACATAGACATTAAACTAGCCTTTGACCATCTACAGTATTGAGGAAGTCATTCTATGTTGTGCAACTTATAAACAAATGTATGGCATCTCGCCCAAGGAAGTCATTGTTCATCTGTATTGGGCAGTCATCTGACATATCACTGAGTATAATGCCCCTTTGATTTGTACGTAACCAAGCATATCCAAGAATTGGAACATCCACAGAGGTTCCTCAACAAAAGAATACAGGGTGTAAGTAACATGTCCTATGTAGACCCCCTCAAAGCCCTATCCCTGTATTCTGTCTCCTACAGGCTGTTGAGGGGAAATCTATGCCTGGCATACAAAGCATTGTCAGGCCACACTCTGATGGACCTCCTGCATATCCACAAAACAAACAACACCAGGATTATCCATTCTAAAGACTTAAATCTTACATGTGATATAAAAAGGACCTGATGGAGAGACATTCATGTATACCAAAGTCTACCCCTTCACTGGAACAGGCTCCCCATCCATGTGAAGCAGAGTTCCTCCCTACCCAGTTCAGTTGTAATTTGAACAATTGGATGGGAACAGGAAATCCATCCCTGGTTTGGCAACAATGTCTCTAATGGACACTGGAAGCATGTAAGTGGTTCATCTCTTAGGTCCCTGCTTGCAAGTGTTTCATCTTCCAAGCTCCTGCTTACACTTATCAAAGGTACCAGAACTTGTCAGAGATTTGGGATGCATGGTTAGACTTAAAAAGGCCCATGTGGCCATTAGCCTAGTAAACACCTATGAACCTATGTAGGGGGCTTGACTCCTGCAAAAAATGTATATTTTTGTACTTTTTGATTATTTTAGATTTACTCTAAAATGATCACTGTTTTTTGTTCACTCTTTGAAGCATTTGATATATGATGATATATTCATATCGTTATAGACAGACAGAGAGAGAGAGAGAGAAAAAGAGATAAATGTTTATAATTATGGTAGATCTCTGGCTTCATCACCCAAATTTATGTTTTTATGTTTCCCAGTGTTGAAAAAGATCATTATGGTACCACCTCCAGCATCACAGAGATGCCTGCACTATTTCTCCTGTACAACCGATGCCAATAGCATCAGACAACATCGGTGTTTGGTTGAACCAGATGTCACAATTTTTTTTTTCTCAAAAAATGTTTTGTTGAAAAATGTGAATTCAATAACATAGTAATAATAACTATATGAATGAACTTTACATCAATAAAAATAAAATAAATATTTCATTAACAACACAAAACAGTAACATTAACTATTTACAAGGTGTCTACATGAATAATAAAGATGTCAGTAATCTGCACTGTATTAATTATCATCTCAGTTTATGAATCTTTAGTGATTGTTTGCAGTTTCTTTAATAAATTCTTGAGTTTGATCCATGAATTAAGCATTGAAGTTTCTTTAGAGGGTCCTCTTTTAACTGATATTATCTCTAGGTGACAGGTTTTGGTTGCAATATTCAGAAACTCCTTTACTGATGGTGATGAAAATCCAAAGAAGAGAATAATATATTTTTTTTGACACATGAAGGAACTGGCACATTAAAAAGAATGAAGTAATTGTTTAATATAAAATTACCGATGAATAATGCTTGTAGCAAGAGAATAACATCCATCGAAAATAGTTTAATTATATTACAATCACAGATCATATGCTGCCAATTGGCTTTAAGATCCAAACCACACCTCCAACATTTGGTTTTCTTGTTAAACATGAGTTCAGTTTTGTGTGGGGTGATGAATGTTTTATGCAGAAATTTCCAGGAAAATAGTTTCCAATTCAAAGACATTGTGGTTTGTGCTGAAGATGAGGTGATTATAGTTTTCTCACTATTACTGGGATGGCAATTATTAACAGTTCTAAATAGTCCCAATACTTATCTTTATAATCATTTGTCTTTAACTTATTAATTTTGTATATTTTAGATAGTAGTCCTTTATCTTTGACATCCTGGTGTATCAAGGATATTAAAAGTTCTATAAATTTAGGTATCTCTTCTTTAGTTGATATATGCATCACATTTTTTTTTCTCTATGTGTAGCCTACAATTTTGTACATCTAACCGTATTTCATTATTCATGTTAAATTCATTCAAAATTTAATCTAAGGTATTTATTTTTTCTTCATAAATTGATACTAGTATATCAACTGTTTTTCTTTGAAAGCATTCATTGCAGATGTATTAAATGTGTTAATATTATTTTGTTTGTAAGCTATAGGAAATGTCAAAAATAACCAAGCTTTGTATTCTGGATCTTTGTAAATAATGTTTCTGAAATTACTCATTGTTGTAAGAATGAAGCTTGAATTTATCACTATATTTTGATGTTCTAAAATAAAGTCCTTTAGAATCCAAAGGAAGTTGTTGTTGATTAATTTGTTGTGACATTCATATTTTGTATGGTTACTGTTCATGTATATCTTTCCATTTAGCAAAATAGTTCTTATTTGTCCAATAAATAATAGTCTTTATAATACTTGGGATTGAGTATCATTCTATGTTAGGTAAATCTATTCCCCCATATGACCAAGATCTTAAATGATGATTAAGTGCCAGTCTAGGTTTGTAGGGATGCCAAAAAAATGTAAGCATTAATTCATTGAATTATTTTGTATACTGTTTTGGAATGAGTAGAGCCAATGACTGTATAATATATAGTATTTTTGGTAATAGTATCATATTTATTATTACATATCTTTCTTCCATTGTAATTATAAATGTATTCCAACTGTTGATTAGATTAATCTTGTAAAGCAAGAGGTGTAGTTTATATTAATGATATCTTTTACGCTTTTAGTTAACATAATTCTGAGATAACTTATTTTGTTATCTTTGACTATATTTGGAAAAGTTTTTTGACACGTCAGAAACATTCGTATTTATACATAAGATTTTTGTTTTGTCCTCATTAAATGAAAGGCCCAATTTAGATTGAAATTTTTTGATAATTTTGAAAAGGCAATTAAGCTAGTTTTAATCTTTCATGGTTAATAAGATGCCATTGGCAAATAGAAGTACTTTATACCTACTATTTGTTTGTTTGATCTTATATAATTCACTAAAAGTTTATAACCAGCATGAATAATAAAGGGGACAATGGGCAACCTTGTTTTGTTCCTTTAGTTATCTAAATTGATTGTGATACATAGGATCCTATTTTTATGTAGGCTAATGAATTATCATAAAGATTCTTTATAAGTGAAGTGAACTCTTCCTGAGATTGACATGTATATAACTGCTAGTCAAAGTTTTATTCATATTTGGAGTGTGTCATACACATTATCCCCTAAAGATAGTATTGATGATGATGCCAGAGATCTAAGATGTGCTATGGAATTCTGATGAAGCCTGACTGCCTTCTTGTCAGGGGAAACCGCATGGATTCCTGCAACACTTTCTTGGGACATATGGTATCCAGCCTGTTTGCCCAGCATGCATGTAGACACTCACTTGTCCACATTCGGCTGTGTCCCCATTGTGTGCCTGGTACATCCTTACTAATATATGGATGGAAGTTGGCTTGTCATGTTTTATTATCATTGATGTACAGTGATCATGGGTTTATAATGGTTAATTTATTGCTATATAATTCTTCCAAACTGAAATCTAAACCAATGCAAAGAAGGTTAATAACAGTTTATATGGAAGCAAAACAGTCAGCATGTAAAAGTAATTGAATTGATGCATTCAGTGGAAAAACTCTAGCAGAAATTTTAAAAGTTTTGAAAGAGAAATTAATTGAATGAAAAAATGTTTAACATCAGGATCTAGGCAACAACTTCAGGAGGATGCATTTCTACAAGAAAAAAATACTTATTAAGATGAGAGGAAAAAAAATAAAAAATGGAAAAGAGTTTGAACTATGACTTTGAAAACTAAAATAAACAAGCAGGACAGATAAATTGAACATGAAGTGACATGAGATCAAGAAAATTTTGAAGAAAATTTATATAAATATATTGAGTATAATAGGAAACTATTTTATAGATACATAAGCTGTGGTAGGAGTAAAGACATATAAATTAATAAACTGTGTGTAGGTCCTAAAATGTATTCCCAGATATAACAGTATAGATATATTTACAAAATCTTATGCGAAGCAGATTGGCTCCACAAAGAGGGTGATAAATGGTCCTAGTGGCATCCAGGTAACTTCAGATACTGAAATCAAGTTAGATAATATTGATAAAGAATGATGCAAATTGGATTTAAATAAAGCACAGGGAGGAGACAGAATTTGTAATAATGACCTTAGAATACTTTAGAATGAACTTACAGTATCATTATATCTTTTATTTACTAGGTCATGCAAATATGGGTAGATTCCTCAAGACTGGAGATGTGCACTTTCTAAACCTGTCTTTAAAGGAAAGTGGAGTAGGACAAATTCAGATGGATACAGACCACAGACCCAAAAGTTTGCTTTCATATTGTAGAAAAATAATGCAGATGGTTATATTGGATAAATTATTTTCAGAACTGGAACATTTGGTACTTAAAACCATATGCAGCATGTATATGCTGTAAATGGATCTATTATCGCCTGTAACATAATGCTCTATAACAACATAATAACAGCTATGAATGAAAAATTGTGCTATAAGGTAATTTATATAGATTTAACTTCAGCATTTGATAAGTTCGTACACAAAACAGTGGTCAGTAAATTAGAACAACTAATACTGATACACTCTTGATAAGACGGATAGTTGCTTGATTTACAAATAGGGCATGGCAAGCATCATACAGCAAGTGGACATGTGAAATTTGAGATTACATTCAAAGGTGTCCAACAGGGCTGTATCCTGGGCCCATACCTGTTCAGATTGTCTTTTCCATCCATCTTTTTCATAGGTTCATAGTTTCATAGGTGTTTACTAGGCTAACAACCACAAGGGCCTTTTTAAGCATTCCAAATCTCTGACAAGCTCTGATACATTTGATAAGTGCAAGCATGGGCCTGGGAGATGAACCATTTACAGGTTACCTGTATCCATTAGAGACAAAGCTTCCAACCAGGGATGAATTTCTGGTTTCCCATCCAATTGTCCAAGTTGCACTTAATTTTTTTTAGGGAGCAACTCTGCTTCACACGGATAGGGAGCCTGTTCTATAGATGGGGTCGTTTCTGAGATACATACCTATCTCTCCAGCAGGTCCTATGTATATCACAAGCAAGGTTTAAGTCTTTAGAATGGATAATTCTAGTGCTGCTTGTTTTATGGATATGCAGGAGGTCCATCAAAGTGTGGTCTGACAATGCCTTGTTTGCCAAGCATAGATCTCCCCTCAAACGCCTGTAGGAGACAGAATAAAGTGATAGGGCCTTGAGGGGGTCTGCATAGGACATTTTTCTTATGTTCTGTATTCTTTTCATGAGGAACCTCTGTTGACGTTCCAGTTGCTGGATATGCCTGGTTAGGTACATGCTAAAGGGGGCATTGTACTCAATCATAGGCCTGACAAATGCTGAATACAGTGGAATGATGACTTCCTTGAACTTAGATGCCATGCCTTTGTTTATAAGCTATGCAACATAGAATGATTTCCTCACCACTGTAGACATGTGATGGTTAAAGGCTAGATTACTATCTATGTGTGTTCCTAAGTCCCTGACCACTGGGTCATCTCTAAGGTGTGTGTTGTCAGTATGATAGTTACCAGGGATGAATGACTTTCCAAGGGATACTATTATGCATTTTTTGGCATTTAGTTTTAGTCCATGGCTCTGAAACCAGTTGCCTGTCTGTGTCAGCCCCCCCTGGAGAACATTTGTGTCAGTGTGAGATTCAATGACATCTTCTAATTTGCAATCATCTGCAAATTTAGTCATCCAGAGATGACTGATATTGGCCTTGACTTCTGAGAAGTAAATGCCAAAAAGGAGTGGTGCAAGGATTGATCCCTGAGGGACTCCACATGTGACTGGCCTCTCTGTAGAGGTGAACTCCAGAATTCTAATTTCCTGTGTCTTGTCTGTAAGCCAGTTGGCTATCCACTAGGTGACATACAGGTTTGTATCTAACCTCTTAAGCTTGACAACAATGCCCGAGTAGGGTATTGTGTCAAATGCCTTGGCCAGGTCAAGGTAGGCAGTGTGAACGATTTTGCCCTCATCCATTGCTTTGGTGACATTCTCAAAGAAGTCCACCAGGTTGAATAGACATGATCTGCCCTTGATGAAACCAAACTTAGTTGGGTCCAGTGTCCGAAGGTTTACTATATCTCTATTGATCATCTCCATGATAATTCTTTCCATGGCTTTACATATAAGACTAGTGAGGCTTATGGGTCTGTAGTTTCCAGGGTCTGTAGATGGCTCACCTCTGTGGAGAGGGATGACTGTTGCCTTTCTCTATTCATGAGGCATGAAACCTATTTGGAGGCTACAGTTAAATAATAATTCCAGAGGCCTTGATAGGTCATGGTTCATGCTATATAGAAAGTATCCTGGGATATTGTCTGGGCCCATTGATGCAGTGTTCTTGGTCTTAGAGAGAGCATTAAGGACCTGTTCCCTAGTAATAGTACGGGGAGTTATATTTGATAATATTTCCTGAGGGAAGGTTGAAGGGGAGAGAGGGTAAAGATGGAGCTGAATTTATCAACCAGGAGGTTTGCTATATCTTCTGGCTCAGTATAGGTGGCTCCATTTACAATGAGCTCTGCACACAGTTGTGTATTGCCTCTGAGGTTACAGACATATCTAAAGAATGCTTTGTGGTTGTCCTTGGCCTTGGAGGCCAAACTTCATCTGACATGTTCTATAGACTGCATGCAGATGGCTTGAAAATGGGTGAACTGATTACATGTATAACAGATAGGGCATGCCTACAAAACATCTTGACTAAAGTGACTATTTGAGCACAAGAGAATAATATACTGATAAATATCAACAACTAAGTGTATGATATTTGGCAGACATAAACTGAATAATACAGTACACAATAACTGAAACTGTAGATTCATTTAAGAACCTAGGTATATGGGTAGCTCGAGCTTTAGTATTTTTTTAGTCATTAAACAAAAACTATTGAACATCTTAACTCCCAAATAACTAATGACCTTATGCACACTGTGGAAACTGAGAAATGTAAATATTTTGCTATTTTAGATAAGATAGATGAAAAATGTACTGTGAATTTTAATAGGAAGATTAAAAAATTAGAGATAGTCATTGCTGAATACAGGGAGAAGCAATGTTACCCCACCCCAAAGGGGAACAGAAAAGACTATTTCCCTGATGAACACAAACATGGGAACAGTTCTAATGTTAATTTTGGTGGTGATGATGGATCTCTTTGTGAGAACCACCTTGACCCTTTTAGAGAATCCCCCCTCCACCGTTCAGAGAGGTTACAGAACCAGAGGGCCCCTCAATACTATCTGCCCACCAGTTGGGGAACAAGACAAGGGGGACAATGAGGGAGGGGGAGATTCTAACACCCACATCTGATAGTATCGCACAGACTGGTAATAAGTACACTTACAAAAACATTAATATTTTCAACTACAGTAATATTGATCACACTGTGGAACATTTTGATTTGTTGTCCAGGGGTTTTAAATGTATTTGCAGCCAGAGATGTGACCTTACCAACCTTATTCTGGAATTAAAATTATTCACTAGGAAGGTAAATCTAGGGCTTTTGTTTCAAGGTGAAGACAGAAACCATACTCCAGGTGCCATTAGATGCAAAAGTACATCTAACCCCCCACTTCACCCCCCAGATAAAAAATGTTGAGCTTTTGGTAGAGAATGACATTCTAAAATTAAATTTTCATACCAAAGGTTTCAGACCAAGGTTGAATCAAGATGAAAGGAAAATCCTACAAGATCTTAGGAAAGACAGAAATGTCAGGGTTATGAAACCTGACAAGGGTGGGGGTGGGGGGGGGGTCAGTTCTGATTAACGATATTATTTATAAAGGAAAGATGACGCAAATCCTGGGGGACACTGGTACGTATTCCAGGGTCTCCAGGAATGAAATTAACGTGACATATAGAAAAATTAACCTTGCCATATATGACCTCCTTTTGGAAGGTTTGATTGACTATGATAGCTTTAAATATTTGTCCATAGCCAGACCCAGGATATCTACCATTTTTAGTATCCCCAAGGTCCACAAAGACCAGGGGGATCCTCACTTAAGCCTATTGTGTAGGCTGAGGGCTCCAGGATGGCACCCTGAGCCAAATTTGTGGATACTAAACTAAAGAGTTTGTGGGGTACTAAGACTGAAATTTTAAAAGATTCCTGGGAGTTTTTGAAGGGAATTGATATTAACCAGTCTTTTGATAACATCATTTTTGTAACAGTGGACATTAAAGATCTGTTTTCTGTTATCCCATGCTCTATTCGTTTAGACTGGCTAGAAGAAGCCCTTGTGGAAAAATCTAATATTTCTACTGACACCTTGCATGTGGTACTACAACTAATGGAATTAGTGTTTAAAAATAATTTCATGTATTTTGGTGGCAGATTTTTCCACCAGATTAAGGGAGTCACCATGGGGGCCAATTGCGCCCCCACTTATGCAAATATTGTACTGTCCTGGTGGGAAAAGAACTATATTCTAAATTCCAGATTTAGTCCCAGTTAGTCACACTATAAGCGATTTTTGGATGACATTTGGATTTTTTGGAGGGACACAGAGAGCAAACTACATAGATTTTTACATTATTTAGAAACTACTGCTGCATTTCTTCACTTTAACATTACAGTTACTTATAACAAGATGGATTTTTTGGATGTAAGCACAATAAAGACATCCCAGGGTATTAATTACAAAGTGTTTCACAACGAAACCTTTTCCAACTCCTATTTGCATTTTGGGAGCACCCTTCCTCATCAGAAAAAAAAGTATATTTAAAGGGCAACTATTTAGAGCTAGCAGGATGACCTCCGTGGATGAGGATCTTGGTGAGGAATGTGAATTTTTGGAAGGTTTGTTTAGTGAAAGGGGCTAATTGCTGATTTATTGAAAGACACTAAATCTGAAATCAAGAGTTCACGTGCAGAAAAATATTTCCCTCTGTTAGGTAAGGGCACTTTGGTTACTGGGATTCAGTACATCGATCTGGGTGGAGACCAATACAATAGGGCACTTATTATTGAATATATTTCAGATTCTCGGAAAGTAGAAGAGATTCTGAGGAGAGAATGGAGCCGATTCACCACCCTTACTGACTTGAAAGGTTTGGCTAAGGAATCCATGAAAATTATTTTTAAAAAAGGGGAAGAACCTGAAAGATTTTATTGAAGGTTGTAAGTCGGATATAAGAGGAATTAATGTTAATAAGAAAGAAACATATAGATGTGGAGCATGCTCACAATGTGTCTACATTACAGACACTGATCATATACCAATTCCTAGTAGGAACAAGGTGATCTACTGAACTAGTTGCTGTAATTGTAACACTAGTGGTTTGGTATACATAATGACCTGTGGGCTCTGTGGAGCCTTTTACGTGGGCAAGACTGAACAAAAATTAAAAAAAAAAAAAAAACATACCCCGGGATTCATGAACCTTGCGCCAGGCGCACGCATGGCATAGGCGCCACAACGCCAGACATGGCCGCCAAGCGATTCAGGTACGATCCAAACCCACGTGCATCAGTGGCGTACGCCGGAGTTGCGCCGCCTCCGGCATAGGTATGTTAAATACCCCATGTGCGGTGTTGCACCATGCAAATGAAGGCAAGTAGCGATTCACGAAGTGGCGCGGGCGTAGCATAACAGCACGGCAATGTAAACCAAAAAAAACGGTTTACATATATCCAAACATGACATAGGAGTAACGGAAGGCTGCCAACGTCATGTGTCATAGTGGTGCAACATGGCAATGTGGAAAGAAATCGAGAATGTCAAAGGAAAACCTGCAGAAAATGTAAATAACGACATAAATGTCATGTACGCAGAAACGACAGCAGAACCCCAGGACATGTCCGCGGAAGGTGAGGAACAATGAAGTAATATGACAATGCCATAAAAGAGCAGTATAAGACACATCAGCATCACAGCCACAATACACCATAGTATGAATGGAAAGCCGCAACCACAGCCCAAGGGTTGCCAAGGAGTGGCGTCGGTGTCTGGCGCCATAACCATGTATTAATAGTCAATGCCATGCAAATGAGGCAAATAATACTGAATCGCAAAATCCCCGCCGGCGTAAGGCTGCACCAAACGGCGCAGCGGTAAAACACCGAGGAGTTGCCTAGAGGGAACACCCACAGATATGGCAGCAGAGACACACCCAATGACATCACCGGGTGTACAGCAGAACACTATAAAGTGGGAATGCACACAACACACAGTGCGAATTCCCAAACGCTGCGCCTTATGGTGTAAACACACGGGGAACTTTTAAAATGTATATGTTGGGTGCTGCCGTGGCCGTGATGCATCAGCATGTGTTAGAGACAGACGGAGTTGTGGAGGAGGGTGCCAACAACTACCGGAGGCCTCAGAGGAGAAGGAGAGTGTTCAGACCAAGGGTGACATACCAGGGGCTGCAAGACCTGGAGATAGTAGAGCATTACAGGGTGGACAGGGACACGTTACAGCAAATAGAGGAGCTGTGCCGGCCAAGCCTGAGAACAAGAGACAACAGAGGGGAGCCCATCCCAGTGGACACAAAGGTATGTGTAAGCTTGCGAATACTGGCAACAGGTACCTTTCAAAAGCCAACCGGGGATATAATGGGCATCTCACAGGCATCAGCATCCAGGGTACTACACCAGTCTCTGGATGCCATGTTACGACATGCCCATGAGTATATATACTTCCCCAGATCTCAGGAGGAGTTGGCTAGCAATATGCGCCACTTCCACCGTGTGGCACAATACCCGGAGGTACTGGGTACGATAGACTGTACGCACATAGAAATCAAGTCACCACCCGGTGAGCAGGGTAGATGCTACATAAACCACAAGGGATTCCCCTCCATCAATTGCCAGGTCGTGTGCAATGCGCAGGGCATTATCATGGATGTGTGTGCTGGCAGCCCCGGAAGCTACCACGACTCCCATATCTGGCATGCCTCACAGCTGTATCAGGTATTCGCCAGGGGGGACATCACACAAGGTCACCTTGTGGGGGATGCTGGCTACGCATTGGAGCCGTGGATGATCACACCCATCAGAAATGCACACACACACATGCAAGAACGCCATAATGAGGCACACGCACAAACCAGAATAATCATAGAGCGTGTGTTTGGGATGTTGAAATCACGGTTCCGGTGCTTGGATACATCTGGTGGAGCCTTGCAGTACTCTCCAGGCACATGTGCCCACATATTCATAGTATGTGCTATGCTACATAATATGATCCTGCGGAAACAGCTGCCGCAGGGACATAATGGTGTAGGGCCACCAAGCCCGCCACAACTGGCAAGGCAAGCACAGGCACAGGGCGTTCAGCGCCATGAACACACTGTGCCAGCCCCAGTAGGCAGATGGAGGCGTACCCAATATGCCTATGCCTTGGCAAAGAGGGAACGTATAGCACATACTCTGACAGCGTAGGCCCCATGGACTGACACCTCCCTACCTGCACACACACAGTGAAATGGACGGCACACAAACATGTCCGCCCATAATGTGTACTGTATGGGCGGTCCCATGTGTGACTCCAACATAGGTAGCACCCAAACACTGCACAACCAACAGCCAGCGGAGCATGGAACGCCAACACCTCAACCGCACGCGGGTCCGACAGCAGACGGCGTAGCCGTATGCTGCCACGTTCGGCGCAAGGTGTCTACATATGTGCATACACAAATATGGATATAAATATCATTACACACGTAGAAATATATGTACACATACACAGATATAAAGTACAACAAGTTAAACAGGGAATCACAGGGATGCAAGGTTACAGATGCAGTAAGATGCGAACTCTCAACATAGTAAACATACTGAACGACAACCCGACTATCCGGGAGGGTGGACAGAGCAGGGAACGCCACCCATGGAAAGGTCAACCCACCTAAATGCATATTCGCCATTCGGGATGATCGCCAGGCCACGATACAGTAACAGGACATGTGCGTGTAATATTCTCAGGATATGAGGGCGGAGGTAGACACCACCGCCGGCGATGTGGTCAACGTAGGTACTGTGTGCAACCGTCCCTGCAAAAGCGGCAGTATGTCTATGTGTGAGGTGAGGGTGTCGTGTGTTCCGCTGTGCCAGTGTAATGTGTGTGACACTATAAAATGTGTATGTAGGTGGCATGTGACAGGCGGAGTGGAATAACATGTGTAGGCATACAGTATAGGAACCACAGGCGTATGTATAGCAGTACCCACAAAGTAGTACTGAGAGCTCCTCACTGGCTAGGCGCGTGGTGACGTAAAACGATGCAAATCGAAAATGTCCCAGAATGTACCACAGGAGTATAGCCAACATGACATGCAAAGGACGCATGTACAAACCATCACCGGATGTATGGCGCCGACATGTTAATTCCAATACGATATATCGGCAACGTTACGGAGCAATAGTTATGTACCGCGGAAATACACATGTGCTACCCCGGCACCGATCGTGGACTTGTATCGTCCCGTAAACACCGCTGTGTGTTCTACGAGTGTTAAACAAGCAATCGCCACCCGAGTAGGTGGCAACCGGTAGCATACAGGCCGTCCCAACTACAGGACCACAATGACCGTAAATATCCGTGACAAAATGCCAAGGGATACTCGGCACCTACGAACAGCTGCAGATATACTACCGATGTGACGGAGGAATACATGCAGGAAGCACACAAGCAAGCGGTACCGACAGCAGACGACATCAACAAAACCTACACTCCTAGAACAACAGACAGGTAACTTGTACCTCCCCAGGCAGGGATGGAGCACACACAGAAGCATACCGTGTATGTACAAATGCAAGGCCCACAACCCGTACCCGTCACCCACAGCCGCCGATATACCCCATCGCACATATCAAAGGGATACAATCCGAAATAGCAGCAAAAACATACAGGCAGTTAATGACAGCGGCATACCCGCAACATCCCGCGTGGGAACCACTATCAGCAGCAGATGCATACCTGCATCCGTTGTGTACAGGAATACAAGAGCTATGTTACACATCAGAATGCAAAACGCCATCGACAGACGCTGGCAGGACACGGACACCCACATGTGGAACATAATACCATACCCAACACACACAATCCAAGGCTAACACCACAGCCAAATGTACCTGACGCGACACATAGCGGTTGTAGTCACACATAATATAACACAATACATACCATCCCCACGAAGGTAGTGCAGATAACCAACGCCCAGACGATGAATGAACTATGGCCTAGTTCCGACGAGTACCGTACGAATGGAGGAGATGCACAGGTGATATGCGCATAAGTACACACCGAGGAACAGCTATTGGTGTGATGAACCCACATGCCGCAGGTGACGATGGATATAAGGAAGACTCCCAGGATAGTCAAACTGTATGTTCATACCGAACAAAGACGTTATTCCTACAAGAGCCGATCACTTGTCAGTAGCGAGACACAAACGGAATACGGAAAGCAATACAGGAAAGGTATGTAGAACCCATGAGATGTACTGGTGTGTAACGCATGATATGTATGACGAATCGGCACTGTATGTGAACGGTGTTTGTCAGTAAAGATACCTGTCCATAAAGGAGAGAGTGGTGAAAGGTGGTTATGTAGTGTTAACCTGCTGAGTATACCAACCACTGTGGACACCGTGTGCACAGCAGTGGGACATCATGTACACAGCTGGGATAGGTCAAGGGGTGCCATCGTGATTTAAAACACAGAACAATGCCACCACCCATGCTGATGCTGGCAGTGGATGTCCAACAATGAAGTGCCACAGCAGGGGATAGGACATGTATGTATAGTGTCACAGCACACATGTGTATGGGCAGATATTGTCGATGTCATACGTAATGTGTGCACGACGTATGCCTCGCAGTAGGGGTGACCATGTCAAGTATGTATAATGTAAAGCTATCATGATGGATACGTTCAGACATTATACACAGTATCACAGGCATAGCATGCATGATGGACGTATGGCCTAGTGTTATGTACATTAACAGGATATGTATGGCCTGCAGATATGGGACAGAGCAGTAGCAGAATAGCCACCCAAAATGGAAGGAACATCAAGTAACCATGTCCAAGCTATCTGTAGCAGGTGCAATGTGTGCAACAATGATGTCTGGCAGGTCCATGTGTAAACACATGTGCAATGTACACAGTCGTGCCACCCCCCCATGGTACTGTCCACTAGACAGCAAAGGTGGATGTCAACTGCATGTCTACACAGTACTGCTGTTGTGGTGGTCCCATGTGTATGTGTCACCCTATCAGCAAGGGAGCTATCACATGACCAGTGCCACAGTGTGTCCCTGTGGGATGTGCACAGGACCTATGTTCTACAGCATGGTGTGTGTCTAGTCTGTGTAGGTAAACAGAAGGCCAGGCTAAGCAATGTGGCTTGTGTGCACATATGCATGACTGCTTCATTCACCCTGCTCACTGTTCTTCACAACATAATGAATGGGTTGTATGTGTGATGGGTGCGTCATATGTGTATGGTCAGATCGACGATACCATCAGTGCCCCTGCTATGTGAACATCCCTGTCCCCATACATGGATACCTATGCTGTGCCCAACATCACGTTTCCAGAGGGAGGGATGGCGGTGTGTAGTGCACCAGCAGACATGGGGGTGGCAGCAGGCACTGGATGTAGACATATGTGGTACCCACGTCAGTCCAGGTAACCATCCATGTGCACGGGATAGCAGTGTGTGGCCACATACAGCACTGTGTAGATCAATATTGCAGCACATAGCACCTGTCAGGGTTACAGTGTATGCATGGGTGTGTGATACCTGCATGCACCAGACACACCCCACCAAGCAGCGTGCAGCCTACCTTGCATAAGGCCAGTGTCCACACCATGGTGATTGACATGTGTAATGTCCAAATACACATAGCAATGACATATGGAATGGACAGCCACCCTGCCAATATCATTACCCCCCAGGTGGATCACATCCCAGTGCCATGTATGTGGCATACCTTGCCATACCATGCAGCCCTGCCCAGCAAGGCTGCATGTGCTATCACAGTCCTACATGGTGCGATGGCCAAAAGGCACTGTCACTATCAACCATACACAGCAGTAATGTTACGGTGATGCACCCTGTGGTGTTACAGGTGCTGTGTGCTGCTGTGGACAATGTGCATGTGTACATGCTATGCATGACCTTCCCTGCTAATGTGGCATGGTTACACACTGTCCCATGTGTATCACATGTGCAACACAGGTGAGCCGTGGAAAGTTGGCCAACACCCATACAGTGCTGTGTGGATGTACATGGCACAACACATGCATGTGCAGGTGTCCATGTGTATGTGTACAGTGCCACTGCTGATGTTCATAATGGCCACGTACGTGATGTCTATTGACATATAGACAGCATCCAGGTGAACAGTAGAACTGTTGTCACAAGGGGACCCGTGCCAACTGATATGGACACAGGTGTAGACAGGTACACATGTCCACAGCAGGCTAACATCAACATGGTGCGTGTACAGTGTGATGAGGTGACACACAGATATGAAATGACACCCACTGCTCAATGGTGTGACGGCAACACATTGGCTGTATCACTGCCATGATGCCTTGCAGAGATTACTGTGCAGATGTTGTACATGTATAGCAATGTATTCCCAGCAGTATGCCAGAACAGCAGTGTAAATGTGACCTGCCACCATCGTTATGTCTTACAGATAATGCCACGTTCCTGGCTGCCTGCCTTTAGCCGACAAGAAGACGAGGTGATCATACCATTGCTACATGATAATTATGACATCTTATTTAGCCATGTGCCACTGCAGGCACAACAACGGGAGGAGATGTGGCAGGATATGCGCAGGAGGGTGAACAGCCTGGGCGGCCACAACCGCACATATCAACAGATACGCAGGCACTGCACAGACCTAATCCGGCATGCGAGACAGCGTGCCGCTGCAATCGCCAGACAACAAGGTGGGACAGGTGGTGGGCCACCAACCCAGCCCCCACTCACAGCCACGGAGGAGCTCCTGGCCGGTCTGGGGACACCCATGGAACAACACGCTGAAACCCTCGCGTCCATCGTGGAGGTGGGTGTCTCCCAAACAATGAGCTCGGAGCTGCCTGGTAAGTCAGTGTTGCATGTTTGTACGACAAGTGACGTAGGAGTGGGTGTCATAGTACAATACATAATATAGCAACACATGCCAGGTATATGGCCACACAGGATGCATACTACAGTATGCTATGTTGTGTATGCACACATGTGCAGAGCACATGCGATCACGCAGGTGCATGATGTGACATGCAGAATGCTTACTGTGGCGATAGTAATGGATAATGTGCATACCTTTGTGTCATCCCTATACAGGTACGTCTGGCGTGTTGCAAAGACAAGGGTCTGTCACAGGTAAGTCTGTTGCTAGTAAAAGGCATGATACGGTGTATTGATATTCCCCATGTGTCCAGGTATGACATGCACACCTGGGTGTGCCCCAGTCACGGTATACAGGTTGCACCATCCGACACACACACCACCCATGTACAGTAGATCCAACCGTTAGTATAGAGTGGCATGACACCACATAACCCATTGGTGTGTTATGTGCAGTCAGCTATGCATACAATGGTGAAGGTGTTCCACAATGGCTGCATGTGTAGTATGCATTGGTATGCCTCTGCAGTATGAACACAGTACCACATAGTGAGCTGTGATCTGGCCAGAGCACAGGTGTTACCACTGTGACCTATGCCCCTGCATTGGGTGCACATGTTGTGACATGGCACATGACATGTCCCATGCACGTGGATGTCTGTCTGCAACATTGTCACACCATGACATGACCTATGCACAACATAGCAGACATCCACAATGTCTGCATAGCCGTAGGGAATGTGACACTTCAGACTAGTACGGTTGTATGTCACATGTGCCACCACAGGGCCGTGTGCACGAGGTCCATCACACACAATTGTCGATGACCCAGACAAACAAGGCCATGGGTGATACCTACAGGCATGTTGCCACACAGTACATCCGCAGTGGGTAGTCACCGTTGCACCCTGTCCACACATAGTGGGCTCATCACTGTAGTGGACCCCCTGGACATCCGATGTGGTACACCAGTGAAATGGAATGACTGTCCCCAGCCAATAGAGGTGCCATCAATGTCCACCATATACATGCTGCTGAGCAGCTGAACTGGTTTTCAGACATGGCAATGTAATGCGTCCAGGTCACGCATCGCACAGAAACATACCGGTGTCCTGCTACCGTGCAGTGGCACAGTGCCCGTACTCCACACTGCACAGCTATGTACACAGCTCACACCAACCACACATGCACAGACATCCTTGTTACAGATGCATTGTATTTGTAGACTGTACACATAACACTGCACTGTGACATCCGTTGTGATGTGGTGCATGTGGTGGGACACCATTGACACATGTCCATATGATACCGCACATGTTTGCGGTGTACATGACATAGTGACGGCAGCCATGTGTACAGTTAACTCGCCCGTGGCCACACGGTGTATCACGGTGATGCATGCAAACTACCATGAATGTGTGTACTGCATGCCTACTAACAGACACCTGTCTGTTGTAGTGTGCACTCCAGGGCAGTATGCATACTGCCACTATTAATGTCTGGGCTGCATTCACTGGGCTGTGGTGTGGGAATGCTGCATGCCACATGCAATATCACATGCATGATGTGTCTGCATGTGTGTGTGTCCACGTGTGTGTGTCAGCGTGTGTGTGTCTGCATGTGTGTGTGTGTGTGTGTGTGGCTGTGTGTGTGTCAGCATGTCTGTAATGTAACTTACGGTATGTCTCTGTATTGACAGGTGCTGTAGGTGCATTCCCCTCCTGCGGTCCATCTGATGCTAGTGGTGATGACCATGTGCATGAGGCACAGGCAGGGTCGTCACAGGCAGACACTGTGCCATTGGAGAACATCACACATTCGTCCCTTTCATCCCCGCACACGGTTCAGATGCCGACACATACCGCAACACCATTGCCCATAGATGACGGACAGTCAGCGTCTGTTGGCACTGAGCAGGAATGTGTGGTGGCTGCAGAAGGTGCGGGTACACACGACATTGCCAGTGTAATGACTGGTGGAGTGCCACACAGGCATGTGGCAGGTGCTGCTCGTAGGAGGAGAACTGCTAGACATACACCTGCCGTACAGGGTGCAGCAGCTGGTATAACCAGACGCATGTTCCAGACTGTGATGGCGGCGCAGGCACATGCCGAACGGCAGAACCAGGAAGGGCAGAGGCTGCAGAGGTCCGCAATCCGTTCCTTAAATGAGAACATCCAGTCATTGGCGAATGCCCAACAGCATCTTGCCGATGTTCTGGATAGGAGATTGGGTGAGATGGCTGGGATCCTCGACCGAGGCATGGCCATCCGTGCGTGAGCTGTCCGTGCAGGAACACCTGGTAGGGGTGAGGCATAGGGCACGTGGCCGTGGGCTAGTAACACCACCAAGTACAGGTCAACGTGTGCGTGCCACCACCCATGCCCACCCACACAGTGCTGGTAGCAGCAGCAGTGCAGCTGCTACTACACCGACCACACCAGGACACAGCAGGCCACGTGGACGTGGCCCTGGACGGCCCCGGCATGGACACGTTTCCAGCGGACATGTGTCATCGGAGAGTGGCCACTCTATACCTCCACCCGGTAGTGCCCGTGCGACCCCAGGCAGGCACGGGTCACGTCGCCGCAGGCCGACACAGTGAGCCGTACCACCTGCACTGTACAGTCTGGGGCTGTCAAGTATACCCCGTGTAGGCATCACAGATGACTGAACTGTGTACACACATACCCACACACAGCAAACACAACTGTAGGGCTCCACCACATCCACATGCATTCTGCACAGTCATGCCCAGTAAATGCACAGGCCCTTATGCACACACATGATGTCATCCATTGGTACAGCCTATGCCTGTGGCACACATATCACCCTGTGCATATGATGAAGTCTCTGCCACATAATCGTGAGCTACACCATTGGTGCACGGTTATGCAAACATATTCTGATGCACAGGGTGGACAACATAGTGAGAGGTGTATGTGATACCTGTGTCTGCATAGTATGTGATGTGTATGTTGTGGTGGCTGTGTATGGCAGGTGACAGGTGCATATGTGATGTGGTTTGTGCACTGACATCATGCAGCAGATATACCATGTAGTGCAGGTGCAGCATTCATTGTTCTGTGTACACAGTATGCGTGTTGGTTACATGTGTAGCACCATATTGGTTCAGTTAACCCGTATGCCACTTATGGTGTACTTGCATGTGCCCACTGGGAGCACTGTTATCAGTTCCCCATGTGTAGTCGTGGGGTACCCACAGGCACATCTGGCAATAGCAGCATAGCACAGGTACCCGCAACCGGCATGGACCCCTACATAGGTACATAGGCACATGTACATACCAGGCTATGTGCCCTACGGCATGTGTAAACCTAGCAAGACTGTGTGTGGCTGCTAACACCCCTTAGGATGAGGGTACCACATCCATCAGTCTCCTGTCCCCGTCCAGCACTGACACAGAGATGATGCCTGGTGCATACTCATGATCACACATCCACACGTCATGATTACTCCTGCACAAAGGCAGTCAGGGCCTCTGCTTCACATGGGCTGGCAATCCTCTCCGTGTTGTAGGGGGTCTCTGGGCGTTGACCCTGTTCCCCCAGCACGTCCTAGTCATCTTTGTGGTGAGGTGTGTGTAAGTTGCTTCTGTGGCCGTGTTTGCCCGGAGCTTAGGAGGTGGAACTTGTCCATGTCACCCAGGTTGGACATGGCTGTGTATGTCAGGCACAGATCACCACAGAGCAAACGTGCTGGGAAGGTATACAGCCGGAGTCCCCTTGGTCGGGCAGTGTGAGACACATGTCCCAGCACCTTTATCCCCGCCTCGTGGAATGTTTGTGGTCCTTCCGAGTGCTGCAGGTGTCAGGTTAGGTACAGCCCATATGTGCCATTGTACGCAATCATTGCTGTGGTGTGTGATGTGTACAGGGGTACAATGAACACCCGTGATGTGGATGTGATTCCTTCCAGACCAGGTGGCCACAGTGGAATGTCTTCCCACCCACATTGGCATTGTGTGTGTTGACAGAGGTTACTGACAGGTGTGGTACCCATTTCCATGAACACGTCCACCATGTTGAATGGATCACCACCTACATGTTACATTGGGGCAAACATGTCCTTCACACTGGGTAGGTCTGCACCTTCTCTGGCATGTAGCAACAGGCCATGGCTCTTGCACCAGTTATCCATGTGTATGACTCCCTAGGTGGATGTCCGTGTCAGATGGGGTGTTGGGTATGGTGGCCGGTGTGCAGTCATCTGCATACCTTGTCTGCCACAATCCCCCTATGTTGGCATGCACATTGTAAGGTCGAATGCCGAATGGCAGGGGGCCCAGGACAGAGCCCTGTGGGCCTCCACCCGAGACCAGCTTTTAGTCTGACACGGCACCAGGAACACACACCCTGTGTGGTGTGACCTCCAACCATTCTGAGAACCATCGTGTGACTTATGTCCCCACATGTACGCTGGTGAGCCTTTCCATGAGACCCACGTGGAGTGCGTTCTGAATGCTCCCACCAGGGCATGGTAGTGTGTGCAAACCAACCTACCCCCATCAATGGCCTTGGTGACTGCTCCAGACAGGACGAGCAGGTTTGGGAGGCAGCATCTGCCCTTGACTAAGTTGTTGTGGGTATGTTCTGGTATTGGCTGTACACCACTGTTTGTATTCATGGGCACCTGTATGGCCCTCCCGCAGCTTTGCAGACAAGGCTTGTCAAGCTGATAGGGCGGTAATGTCTGCAGTCCATAACAGCACTACCCTGGCATAGTGGGACCACAGATGCCATATGCCATCCAGCGGGGACCTAGCCCGTAGTAAGGCTAACATGAGACAGTGGCCTTATGTGTGGGGTGAGGGCCTCAATGAGGTTGGGTAGCACACAGCCAGGGACACCATCGGGGCCCATTGGTGCTGTGTTAACCATCTAACAGATATCAGATTACTCCAGGGCATATGAGATGTTTCGAGGCTAGACTCTGGTGGGATGGATATGTCCCCTCTTGGGGTGGGGGGTGGATGTATGCATGGGACATGTCCGCTGGTTTGTTGACAATGTCTGTGGGTGCAGTGACCATTGTACCATTCTGGATCATTTCTGGCCATGTCTGTGCGCTCCCACCCATGTCCCTACCACAGTTGAGGAAGGCCCTATGGTTGTCTCATGTGCCCTCTGCAGTACCACTACCACAAGCGGCCTTGGATGATTGTATGTGTGGCCGTATGTTGACGCTGGTATGAATGGGTGATGGCTTCCCTGGTACTGATAATGCTCCGTCATGTATTAGCTCCAACTGCTGATGTACGGTTTGTCAGTGGCTGTGGTCCACCAGACCATGTGATTACCTTTGGTGGACAAGGTCCTGATGTTATCATGATCACTTGGTGCAGACATCCCTGTGTGTGCTCAGAGAAGGCATTCGTATGGGAGTTGGCAGTGCGGCCTGTGTTCACCACTGGCATGGTGGACTTGTAGGGTACCACACCGGTCGTATGATGTCTGTGGTTTGCTGTGAAGAGGTCCTCACTTAGGTCTCCCATGCCAGTGTTGGGTGCAGGATGTGGATTACCAGTGGATACACTATATGGTCTGACATCACCATTGAGGGATGTACATCCTGTGTGGAGCATTTCCTCCCCATGTGTGATGGGCAGAACTGGTATACATCCCCCCCTAGTGGGTATGGTTCATGGCTGTTTCACAGCGGTCACGTGTATGAACACCCGGGACCTGTGGCGTAGGGTGTTGTGTCATGGGTAATGTTCCCAGTCTATGTATGGGTGCTTGACGTCACCCAATACGGTGCTGTTGTGAGAGCATGCACACTCACCAGTGTCCTCAGGACGGCTGTGCAGGTATCCTGGAGTTGGGAGGGTGGTCTGTAGCATGCAACAAACTGTAGGGCGGTCCTACCCATGGTTAATTGCACCTGGATACGTCTGTGGCATGGCCGGGTTGCTGTTGTGTGGCTGGGCACACACGACGGTCCACATTCTGCCACCCATGCTGTCGCACCATGTGTATGCATGTGTGCTCTGTGCCGAGTCTAAGTGTCTGAGCATGCCCAGTAAGCAGTTGTGTAGATGGACACACAGTACAGTGCACACCGCCCGACTGCAGTAATACCCCAGGTGCATGCCTGTATCCCCTTCGCAACGGCCACGTCTGTGCCATGGCTGGGTTGCTGTTGTGTGGCTGGACACACACGATGGTCCACATTCTGCCACCCATGCTGTTGCTCCATGTGTATGCATGTCTGCTCTGTGCCGAGTCTAAGTGTCTGAGCATGCCCAGTAAGCAGCTGTGTAGATTGACACACAGGACAGTGCACACCGCCCGACTGCGTTGATACCCCGTGAGCATGTCTGTCTCCCCTTCGCAACCGCTAGGTGTGGGAGGCATGGCCAGTACACCCGCCGGGGGTACACACGACAGTCATCACCGATGTCTGCAACTGGGCGTGTAGCCATGGCCAATGGCATCCTGTATAGCCATGGTGACCATCCAGGTGACACATATGTGGCTGTCATGCCACATTGGCTGCCTACATCCTGCACGACGGATGCCCTCCCATAGGGTAAAGTGTCATGTGGTGCATCCCGTATTCCTGTCGTGATGTACTGATCACTAGTTATTTGGTATTCCTGACTGCAGCACTAACGTGTTACTGTACGGCCACCTTGGGATGGTAACAGGCTGCGTGACTGCGCACTCTGTCTTCATTCCCTATCGGACGCATTGCCTCTGCAGATGATACCACCCACCTAGGGGTATGCCTCCTGACAGTGCTGTGCTCAGTAATCCCGTTAGCGCGTTCTGTAAATGCTTCATGCTGTAGTGAGTTCATGTAGGTAGGCGTAGGTTCGACTCTCGGCCCTTGTGTGTGTGTGTGTGTGTGTGTGTGTGTGTGTGTGTGTGTGTTTCCAGCTGCCTCTGCAGATGAACTAGCTTTAGGCGGCTCGCAACACATACATCGGCTATTGCCAGCTATTGTCTTACAAGTGATGTCACCCGCCTAGAAGTATGCCTCTGACAGCGCTGTGCTCAGTAAACTCGGTAGCGTTCTGTAAATGCTTCATACTGTAGTGAAATCAGGTAGATAGGCATAGGTTCGACACCCGGCCCTTGCATGTGTGTGTGTGTGTGTGTGTGTTTCCAGCTGCCTCTGCAGATGAACTAGCTTTTAGGCGCTCCGCAACACATACATCGGCTATTGCCGGCTATTGTCTTACGAGTGATGTCACCCGCCTAGAAGTATGCCTCTGACAGCGCTGTGCTCAGTAAACTCGGTAGCACGTTCTGTAAATGCTTCATACTGTAGTGAAATCATGTAGATAGGCGTAGGTTCGACTCCCGGCCCTTCCGTGTGTGTGTGTGTGTGTGTGTGTGTTTCCAGCTGCCTCTGCAGATGAACTAGCTTTTAGACGCGCCGCAACACATACATCGGCTATTGCCGGCTATTGTCTTACGAGTGATGTCACCCGCCTAGAAGTATGCCTCTGACAGCGCTGTGCTCAGTAAACTCGGTAGCGCGTTCTGTAAATGCTTCATACTGTAGTGAAATCATGTAGATAGGCGTAGGTTCGACTCCTGGCCCTTCCGTGTGTGTGTGTGTGTGTGTGTGTGTTTCCAGCTGCCTCTGCAGATGAACTAGCTTTTAGATGCTCCGCAACACATACATCGGCTATTGCCGGCTATTGTCTTACGAGTGATGTCACCCGCCTAGAAGTATGCCTCTGACAGCACTGTGCTCAGTAAACTCGGTAGCGTTCTGTAAATGCTTCATACTGTAGTGAAATCATGTAGATAGGCGTAGGTTCGACTCTCGGCCCTTCCGTTTGTGTGTGTGTGTGTGTGTGTGTTTCCAGCTGCCTCTGCAGATGAACTAGCTTTAGGCGCTCGCAACACATACCTCGGCTATTGCCGGCTATTGTCTTACAAGTGATGTCACCCGCCTAGAAGTATGCCTCTGACAGCGCTGTGCTCAGTAAACTCGGTAGCGCGTTCTGTAAATGCTTCATGCTGTAGTGAGTTCATGTAGATAGGCGTAGGTTCGACTCCGGCCCTTCCTGTGTGTGTGTGTGTGTGTGTGTTTCCAGCTGCTTCTGCAGATGAACATGCTTTTAGACGCTCCGCAACACATACCTTGGCTATTGCCAGCTATTCTCTTACGGGTGATGTCAGCTGCCTAGAAGTATGCCTCTGACAGCGCTGTGCTCAGTAAACTCGGTAGCGCATTCTGTAAATGCTTCATGCTGTAGTGAGTTCATGTAGATAGGCGTAGGTTCGACTCCTGGCCCTTCCCTGTGTGTGTGTGTGTTTCCAGCTGCCTCTGCAGATGATCAGGCTTTAGACGCCGCAACACAAACCTTGACTATCAGCGGCCATTCCTTTACGGATGTTGTCACCCACCTGTACATGTGCCTCTGATGGTGGTGTGCTCGGTGGCCCGTAGCGCATTCCATACCTGTGTCGTACGTTTGTGCGTTTGGGTATGTGGGGGTGTGGTCAATCACCATGCCTGCCACATGTGTGTGTGTGTCCATGCTCCCAGATGCATGGGTTCATACGGTATTGCCTTGTGTTTATACCGAACACTCATATCCTGCCGCCATCCCTGTGTTTGTGGATGGTGATGCGCCTTCGTGTACTGCATGTGTGCCTGTTGTGGTCGGCGACCGCCGTAGCGTGTTCTCCACGTGCACCATGCTATGGTGTGGTGGGGTGATGCTGTGTACATTACACTCCCGGGCCTGCCACATGTGTCCGTCTGTATCTCTGACATTGTATATCTATGTACCTATGTTGTGCCCGTACTGCTGCTCTAGCATGGACGGCTGTCTTCCCATGTATCGCATATTTGCACGGCTGACACATATAACTGTGGTGCGTTGCATATCCACTCATTGTCCATGCACTGTCCGTATTCCAGAACACCGTAAGGACATCTGCTGGATATCGTGGCAGACAGCTATCCTTGCTGACCTGACAGTGTACCTGTACCGCCATACACCTCGTGTGTACTTGCCTAGTTATGGTGTGTGTATGTCTACCTGTGCTGTATGCATGGCCGTGTGTGTGCCCGCTACAGCCATCTGTGCAGGTGTCGCCACTATGGGTAATCCTTGTGGACCGCTGTTTCATGTACACGTCTGCACATACCTGCAGACTGTACTACCCCTCCTACGGCAGCGGACTTAGATCGACTGCTGCCCTAGGCTGTAGGGCCCCATGGCGCTCACCACCACAGCACATGGTGCCCCCATCTTGGTATATCCACATGACACACCTACTAGACAGGTGGCCCCACTAGTGCGGCGCCCTGGGCAGCCGCAGGATTGCCGTATGCCTACGGCCGGATATGGGCACATCACAAGGCATACGTCTACATTCGGTGTTGTACGACGTCCAGGTTATAATACCAGAGGGACCTCATCAGCTATGCTATAGAATGCGGATCTAGTTGGATTAGTAGGTGGAGGGTTGGCCACACACCAGGGCTGACCGATGGAACACTGATGAGGCCTCTTTTGAGAGGCAGGTGGAGCAAGCCCCCGTAGCGGGAATGTAGTTCAGGTACAGATGTAGGGTTAGCACACATTTGTCCACTCTTTCAGTTCTGTACCGCTGTATTACAGTGATATGCTATGCATATCTTCCATATACAGTGTTAAATCTTCGATTGATGAGTATTCGGCATAGTACAATATCATATGATACATGTGTTAATAGGATGCCTTCTGAGATGTTAACATATGTGTGTGTGGTTAACATTGCGTCTGTGCTTTCTATGCTGTGGTTACCTGTTCATTGTTTGCACAGAAAGTAACACATGGAAGTGTAAGGGGGGATATATAAAGCCTGGACACCTCTATGTTATGTGTAAGTCTCACGGCGCCTACGGGTGATAATGCTTACATGTCTATGGAGTAGCCTTTGGATACCACATGTGACCTATCGTGGACAAAATGTCTACGTTGACTGTTTCATCTACCTATGTGTGTCTTGGTTTGTGTGCCATAAGGTGCCAGCGGGTCTTTGATGTTGATTAGGTGTATTCCATGGTCAATTGACATTAATCCTATCAATTCACTGAAGGATGTTCTTCATTGGTGGGAACGCCATAGTTTGACCATCGTATGGCTTTCCTAGCTGGCGTTGATATTGTGCCATTGGTATGTGTTCCACAGGTCACCCATTTGTTCTGCGGTATGGGGCGTGTGATCCCCTTTCGGTGCTGGCAGATTGAGTGCTGTATGCGCGGTATTCGCACAGCGGTCTGGCTTTGTATGGGGTGTGTCTACTGTTGTCCCTATCTGTATTTCCTGAGTTATGCCTCACTGCAGCTGTGTGGTTACACCAGGTTCGCGGTTATGGGTGCCATCTTGGTCCTCGCTTGTCCATCCCTAGCGATTGTCTACTGTACACAGGTATGGAGCAGTACACATTTCACACCTGCATTCAGCATTAGGCGGTGGATGCTTTGCACTATCAGTGGGGAGTAAGGCACGTGCTACTCCCACATCCCTCCCACGGTGCGGGACAGCGTATTATCTGCCAAACAACACCGAGCCACGTTTCTGCATACCCACGATCCCATGGCTGCAACCCTCGACAGTACACATTGCACATCCTCCATGTGTGCGGGAATGGGATGTGGGCGCACTTCTATGTACTGGTCAATCTGGGGATTCCTGTGCATATCACCTGCATTTCATGGACAGTTGTCATCAACCTTGAACACGCTGGTGGTGCATATATGTAGCTGTGCCGTAGTCACGGCTGTCACTTCATCTGGGTCTCCCGCTTGTAGCAGGTTGACATTGCGTACAGATAAATCTTTGGGTCCTACAATGGACACCAGTGTGCATATGTAAAGTGTAGAACATATTGGACTGTGTCCATCTGGCCAGTGTGTTTGACTGCGCTGTATGTCCAGCAATCACGGATGTCCAGTACCCATATTATGTAGTGCTACGTAAACCGGGTTTCCGCCACAGAACCCAAATGGTGTAATTCCAATGATGCAGGCTAACAATTGCTTTAACTAATCCGCAGATATCCCATTGGGACATTCCGCCTCTGTATTGTCACATTAACACGAAGAAACCATGTAGATCCTATTGATTCATTGAAGGATGTTCTTTATATGTGTATGCGCCATAAGCTTAAACATCCTATAACCTTACTAGTTTACGTTGTTGGTGTGCCATTAGTATGTGTTCCGCAGGTCGCCCATTTGTTCAGCGGTATGGGCGAGTGATCACCATTCTGTCGCTGGCAGATTGAGTGCTGTGTGCGCGGTATTCGCGGCGGTCTGACTTTGTATGTGGAGTGTCTACTGTAGTCCCTATCTGTATTCCCTGTGTTATGCCTTACTACAGCTGTGTGATTCCACCAGGTTTGCTGTTATGGGTGCCATCTTGGCCGTACGTTTGTCCATCCTTGGGAAATGCCTACTGGACACTGGTGTAGGGCTGTACCCATTTCACAGCTGCATGTAGCATTCTCCGGTGGATGATTGTCATTATTGGTGGGGGGTAAGGCATGTTCTGTACCCACATCCCTCCCACGGGGCGGGACAATGGATCATCTGCCAATCATCTCCGACACCCATTTCTGCATACCCACGATCCCATGGCTGCAACCCTCGACAGTACCCATTGCAAATCCTCCATGTGTGCGGGAATGGGATGTGGACGCACATCTATGGACTTGACAATCTGGGGATTTCTGTGCATATGTCCCGCATTTCATGGACATTTGTCATCAACCTTGAACACGCTGGTGGTGCATATATGTAGCTGTGCGTAGTCACGGCTGTAGTTTCATCTGGGTCTCCCGATCGCAGCGGTTGGCATTGCAAATGGATAAATTTTTGGGTCCTACAATGGACACAAATGTGCATATGTAAAATGTAGAACATGTTGGACTGTGTCCATCTGGCCAGTGGTTGTGACCGCTGCTGTATGTTCCCCAATCGCGGATGTGTGTTTGACTACACATATTATGTTGTGCTATGAAACCCATGTTCTACTACGATTAACCCAAATGGTATTGATGTAATGCTGCAGGTTGGCAACTGCTTTAAGTAATCCTCAGAAGGCCCAGTAGGACATATACGCCACTGTATTGTCAATATAACACAGCCAGAACATGTATACCCTATTTATTCATTGAAGGATGTTCTTTATATGCGGGAGCGCCAGTGTTGAAACATCCTATGACCTTCCTAGTTGAAGTTGTTAGTGTGCCATTAGTATGTGTTCCACAGGTCGCCCATTTGTTCCGCAGTATGGAAGCGAGTGATCCCCATGTTGTTGCTGGCAGATCGAGTGCTGTATGCGCGGTATTCGCGGCGGTCTGACTTTGTATGGGGAGTGTCTACTGTAGTCCCTATCTGTATTTCCTGTGTTATGCCTTACTGCAGCTGTGTAATTCCACCAGGTTTCCAGTTATAGGTGCCATCTTGGTCGTACACTTGTCCATCCATGGGAATTGCCTACTGGACACTGATATAGGGCTGTACACATTTCACACCTGCTTTTAGCATTATCCGGTGGATGCTTTGCATCATTAGTGGGGAGTAAGGCACGTGCTATACCCACATCCCTCCCACGGGGCGGGACAACGGATTATCTGCCAAACAACACCGAGCCCCATTTTTGCATACCCAGGATCCCATGGCTGCAACCCTCCACGGTACCCATTACACATCCTTCATGTGTGCGGGACTGGGATGTGGACGCACTTCTATGACCACGACAATCTGGGGATTTCTGTTCATATGTCCTGCATTTCATGGACAGTTGTCATCAACCTTAAACACGCTGGTGGTGCATATGTCTACGTAGTCACGGCTGTCACTTCGTCTGGGTCGATCGCAGCTGGTTGATATTGCGAATGGATCAATCTTTGGAGTCCTACAATGGACACCGATGTGCATATGTAAAGTGTAGAACGTGTTGGACTGTCACCATCTGGCCAGTGGTTTTGACTGCTGCTGTATGTTCCCCAATCGCGGATGTCTGTTTGACTACCCATATTATGTATTACTTGGCCTATCTATATCCACGTGCCAGTAAGCGGAAATACAGCAAACCTTGAGTCCTGGTCATCTTCATAAAAGACATTATTGAACATATATCAGGCCAAAACAGACAATGACAAAAGCGATACACTCCACAGTCAAAAGATACTGAGCTCTTTCACCCACTAACATGGGGCATCGTGAGTCTGAAATACATTAGATAGTCGTCCCTTATACACTTCCTTCAGAGTCAGTTTAAAGTCAATTAATCAATAAACCTGCTCATAGTTAAGTGGACAGTGCTCCAAGTCTTGATGATAACTTGACATATACAAATCAGTGTTGCATACATTACTTAATGGAAACAATAATACAACAACAATGTGTTAATATAACTACAATATTGGTCAATACAATCAGTATATTGAAACATAGTTGATAATTGTTGTGAGTAAACCTTAGAATGTAGTGTGTTGATCATGATATTGTATATCAATGTGTATAATTGTTGCATTACGATTCCAAAGCATGGAATCAATAAGTACAATTAAAGCATATTTTGTATAAATAGGAATGTAAATGAGTCACAATGTTACATATGAATATGACTGTATTATAACTATATCAATATGAAATGGAATAAACTGTAGTTGTTTACATCTTGTTTTCAAGTGACAAATCTATGTCCATCGTCATATATACGGGCCGTCGGACTGCTGTGTGTAGATATATACATGTGAACCCCTCGTTTCATACCTTTCTTTGTTACTGTCTGTGGATTACCTGTGTACACACATCAATTACCATGCCATACCTTTCCACTGTACAGGTTCTGGCATGGTGTATGCGCTAGTTGGCCCTTAATCTTGCTGTGTGTTACATTGACCAGTGTCTATCTGGCAATTCGCTGGCGTGTCATGTGTGACCTTCTTGCTACTTTAGGGACCTGATCCCATAATTGTGGCGATGCTTCCACTGGCCATATATCTGTCTGTCGTCTGGGATCTGTGTGTAACCAGTCCTTTCAGGACACTTTCTATTGTTGTTCTTCTTTGGTTACATATATGAGTACTTTGGTATGTTGTGCTATTATTGTGTGTGGAGCATTTCTCCACGGGCCTCTGCTGACACTGGACATATATCCAGCTAGCCTAGCCGCCTCAACAAGTGTGAGCCAACTGAGCGCCAATTCGATGCGGGGCACCTTCTGACAAGTGGGTCGGGTTACTGATGCATAACCGTCATCAATCCATACTACTGACACATACGTTATTCTATCCACATTCTATGTTTGTCTCATCACATAGCGTGTGTTTCTCACTATTTCTAACGGTACTTTACATGGCATTGCCCGATTCCATACTTTCAGAGGCTGACATTTATGAGACATGTCTGGTTGGCGTGGAGGACACAACCTTAACCTTCCCTGCTTGAGTGGATCACACACGCACACTTGCATTTCCTAATTGTGGGTTCTGGCGCAGGCGCTATGCATATCCGTATTCTGTTTACATATGTTTAGTGGGTCTGTGTTGTTAGGAGGTCTGTGTTAGTTGTGACTCTACGGGTAACATATCTCTGATCCGACTGACGGACGTGTGCAGAACGCACTTACACCTTTATACATGTAACAGTCTTTGCAGCATGGGCGCGTGCATTACTGCGTTCACATTTATATGTTCTATAGTCGTAATTCAAGCGGGACTGCATTCACGTTTGCGGTTACTGTGACCACTACCGTTAGCTGTTCGGTCTCATTAATATGCATACCCATGGTACTTAGCTACATTTACATATCCCCCACCCCACCCCCGCACTCACGCCGTCACAGGCATCCATTCTCCTGCTGGGAAAGGTGCGGTACTACATGCTAAACATTCCTTATTCCCTCCGCTCATGGCCCAGGATGCATGTGTCATGAGCGCAGGGATGTGCAGATCACAGGGGCTTATATCCCCTACGCATACAGGCCTTGAATTGTCAGGGTGTTCCTGTGGTGCTTTGGGTTTGGTCTTGTCCGCCCAGTGTGCGGAACTGCCCTGACCGTGTCTGAATGTTAGATGAGTCACATGGGCGCGGTTTGTCCGTGTCTATGATACCATGTCCCCATTATTCCTAACCGTGTGCGCTGCTTGGCGGCGTACCCATTGTAGATCTTGTTATAGTAATTGCACACGGTCTGGTCGAGCGGACCTATTTCCATTACTAACCCTCGGTATTTATAACCTGTCTCGCTATATTACATGGGTTTAACATTGCGTGGCGGCTTTCACTGAGCCACGGACATGTCCGTTGCTTAGTTTAGGCCAGTCCGCTCTGCTACACACATTTAACATGGCGGAACAGGTTGAACAACTCAACAGCGGGGACATCGGGCTCTCCGTCGCTGTTTAGTATTGAATCGCTATGTTGACTTTGTTTCACAGGCGAGACAGTGTCGACATTAGTAGCGGACATCTCGCGCGATGCGTCCGCACCGCCATGGTGCCGTATGTCTGCGTTTGGCGGCGGACAGGCATTATGCTGTGCCATTATGTCTGGGAATATATGGTTTCTTTCCATAGATGATATGGCATACTAGCAATGACCAGCGTCTGGGTGTGGGTACTGCTGTATTTACCCACGGCAAGAGTGGCCTTAGGTCACGTGGTGCCCTAGGCAGAAGTACTCCATGATGCCACCGCCACATCACCCGCTAACCCGTCCTGGTCTACCTACACAAAATAAAGGCTTGAAAGGTGCCCGGTAGGCGGCGCCCTAGGAGGCTGCCTAGTTGCCCTATGCATAAGGCCGCATATGTGTGTGGTCCCTCGGCGTCGGACTCGGGAGCACCACCTCTGCCGTGAGTATATCTAGCATTACCCACATCCAGGCGTGGTTTATTGCTATGATGTTCCACACCTGTGTTTGGACAACCTACAATAGCTTCTGCTATTGGCATGCAATGCTGTGTGTGGTGCTGGTTACCATACATATACCTTTCTCAAAAGCCGAATTTACACTTCTGAACACTACTGTGGTCTCCTTTGAGGCCCCTGAGCCAGTGGTAAACATTACTCAAACCGCTGAATTACGTACATATGCCTTCCACCAGCACCTACAGGACTGCATGAGTCAGGCAATCCCATACAAAACTGAGACTCTTTGTACCAAAGCCAAGCATCCAGTCTGGTGGACCCCAGCCATGAACAAGCTCTAGAACGACTGGAGGTAGCTACTACAAGATAGAGTGGAATACTTGTAAGGTAAGACACCCTTGCTCATTGTATGTGAAAACCTACAGGCTGTCAGGAAATCATCCAGGGGAAATTCAACAGAGGAATCAACAAGAACTCGACAGACAATCATAAGGCCTTCTTTAGCTATGTTGAACACCTGGGAGGACACTCCCAGATATGCTCACACTGGGTTCAGAATGATGTGAGGATGACTGAACCTACACACATTGCCAACATAATGGATGACAGGTTCGGTGCTAACTTCTCCCCCCCCTCACCCCACATGGAGAGATATCTATACCAGAGGATTGTAGATCCTGGAACTTCTGTGACACACAGGTGTGAAATGCTCTCTCCAAGGCAGTAAACACAGCATCCATGGGACCAGATGGTGTCCCAGCTGTGTACTCCATGAACCCATTGGGGAATTAAACCCACAGTTAGGACAGCTGTTTAACCGTAGCCTCACCTCAGGACTCGTACCCAAGTAGTGGCACAAGGCAACTGTAGTCCCACTTCACAAGGATGGTGCATTCACTGACCCTGGTAATTACCATCCCATTAGCTTGACAAGCCTTATCTGCAAAGCCATGGAGAAGGATCATGATGGAAGTCATACATAATGACATAGGGGACTTGCATACTTTGGATCCAACCCAGTTTTGCTTGGTCAAATACAGATCATGCCTTTTAAGCGTGTCTGACTTTTTAGGATCAGTCACCAAGGCCATTGATGAGGGCAAAGCAGTCCATACAGCCTACCTAGACCTAGCAAAGGCCTTCAACACAATACCACCCTCAGGTATCATTGATAAACCCGTCTGCTTGAATGTAAATACATACTTAGCCAGAGGTTGCAAACTGGCTAAGTGACAGAACCCACACGGTCATAGTTGCTGGCGCCATGTCATACTCACAGCCAGTCACAGGTGTTGTCCCACGGGGCTCAGTCCTGGGTCCACTATTTTTCCACATCTACATTTCAAAAGTACAAGCAAACACAGGGGTTATGGCTGACAATGTTTGCAGATGACTGCAAACCGGGTGCCATAGTCGGACACACATCTGACACAGATATCCTTCAGAAGGGCCTCACAGCTATGGATAACTGGTGCCAGAGACATGGCCTACAGCTAAATGCCGGAAATGCATAGTCATACCCTTCGGGAAGAGCGAGGTTACCCTAGCTACCATATAGGTGGCAATCCACTGAGCACAGAGGGAGTTACCAGGGATCTGGGGACCCGTGTTGTCGGTAACCGTTTGTTCGACACACACATTGCTAACGTAGTTAGATAGACCTTCTACATTGGCCACCTGATCATGAAGGCATTCACATCTACATCAGGGAGGTCATTGTCCCCTTGTACTCATCACTCATTACACCTATGATTGAGTACAATGCCCGTTCAGAATGTCTGTGACCCGACACCTGCAGCAGCTGGAAAGGCCCGACAGTTCATCCACAAGCGGATGCAGGGTCTCAGGAATATGTGTTATGCTGACCAACTGAAAGGGTTCCATCCCTATTCCGTCGCATACCACTTGCCCAGAGGTGACCTGTGCCTGGCATCCAAGGCCAGGTCGAACCAGTTTGATGACTATGCTTCACCTAAAGAATCTAGATCCCTCAGAATCACAAGGGCAGGTGCCGTACACCTTGGCACTGTCATTAATAGAACGTGCTGGTGGGACACATTCATCACCCAGACACTCACTATGCTGTGGAACAACATCCCAGTACATGTGAGACAGAGCACCTGGCTGGCCTTGTTTTAGTATTTTGACAAGGATGTCTGAATTGCTTTATTCAACTAACCTTGTAAATGAATATTTACTTTGCCACATTTTTAATCTTTACATTCCATTGATATATTTTACATTAGTCATAATCATAGTGTTTATCTCTATATATTAGGGTTCATTTATATTACTAGGTGTCTCTACTTCTATTAATATATTGGCACAATCCTAGAACATATATATGTAGCGTATACACTCAGACACTTGGAAAACATTATGTTGGGTCTTCTTTCATATTAATACATATAGTATTATTTTCGCGGAAGAATGTACATGTTGAAGCAATGTCTGCTTTACTCACTGTGTGCAATCTGTAACCCGAGTAGACTTTTTAGCTTGTTTGCCTTTAAGGCATTTAATTAATACTTAGCACATCTTATTTACTGCCCAATTAAGGGTGTTAAATGTAGTGAATTGAACTGCATTGTATGTATTCTGAAGAAGTCTGCTTATGAAGCAGACGAAAAGCGCTGCAATAAACTATGGTGACTGCATTTAATTCCTGGTGGGCTCTGAGTGGTCACCGGCCGTTTCTACAGTACCTCATTTTTGCTTTGGACTTTCTCATCTGGGTCTCTGTGTTATTTGTATGGGGAATGTCAAGTGTAGTCCCTATGTGTATTACCTGTGTAATGCCTTACTGCGGCAGTGTAATTCCACTGGGTTTGCAGTTAGGGGCGCATTCTTGTTCATCGCTTGTCCATCCATGTGAATTGCCTACTGGACACTGGTATAGGGCTGTACACATTTCACGCCTGCATTTAGCATTCTCCGGTGGATGCTTTGCATTATTAGTAGGGAGTAAGGCAGGTACTACGCCCACATCCCTCACGGGGCGGGACAACGGATTATCAGCCAGACAACACAGAGCCCCATTTCTGCATACCCAAAATCCCATGGCTGCAACCCTCGACAGTACCCATTACACATCCTCCATGCGTGCGGGACTGGGATGTGGACGCACATGTATGGACACGTCGATCTGGGTATTTCTGTTCATATGTCCTGCATTTCATGGACTCTTGTCAGCAACCTTAAACACGCTGGTGGTGCATATGTCTAACGTAGTCACGGCTATATCATCGTCTGTTGTTCGGACACGGCTGGAGTGGGTTCTGTGAGAATGTATTTTTGGGTCCTTCAATGGACACCAATGTGCATATGTCAAGTTAGATGTTGCTGGACTATGTCCAACTGGCCAGTGCTTTTCACTGCTGCTGTATGTTCCCCAATCGCGGATGTCTGTTTGACTACCCATTCTACGTGGTGCTACGTAACCAGGTGATTTAGTACTGTGAACAAATGTTATACATCCAAAGATGCTGGTTAGCAACTGCTTCAAATAAACCTCAGACATCCCAATAGGACATATCCGTCACTGTATTTTCAACATAACACCACTGGAACATGTTGATCACCTATGTATTCATTTAACCATGTTGTCTTCATAGGTGGGAGCGCCATAGTTTACATATCCTACTTGACGTTGTGGGTGTGCCATTAGTATGTGTTCCACAGGTCGCACATCTGTTCCGCTGTATGGTAGCGGGTGCTCCTCATTCTGTTGCTGGCAGATTGAGTGCTGTGTATGCCGGTGTTGTACGGCGGTCCAACTTTGTATGTGGAATGTCAACTGTACTCCCTATGTATATTTCCTGTGTTATGCCTTACTGCGGCTGTGTAATTTCCCCGGGTTTGCAGTTGTGGGTGCCATCTTGGCGTGCGCTTGTCCATCCATGAGAATTGCCTACTGGACACTAGTATAGGGCTGTACACATTTCACACCTGCATTTAGCATTCTCCGGTGGATGGTTTGCATTATTAGTGGAGAGTAAGGCAGGTGCTACGCACACATCCCTCCCACGGGGCGGGACAAAGGATTACCTGCGAAACAACACCGAGCCCAGTTTCTACATACCCAGGATCCCTTGACTGCAACAGTCGACAGTACCCATTACACATCCTTCATGTGTGCGGGACTGTGATGTGGACGCACTTCTATGGACCCGGTACCCTGGGTATTTCTGTGCATATGTGCTGCATTTCATGGACAGCTATCATCAACATTAAACACGCTTGCGGTGCATATGTGTGGCTGTGACGTGGTCACGACAATGAGTTCACGTAGGTGATGATGGAAGCGGGCACGCCTTCCTTTAGTAAATTTTTGGGTCCTACAATGGACACCACTGTGCATATGTAAAGTGTAGAGCTTGTCGGACTGTGTCCTTGTGGCCAGTGGGTTTGACTGATGCTGTGTGTTCAACAATCGCGGATGTCTGCTTGACTACCCATACTGTGTAGTGCTACAGGAACCATGTTTCCGAGACCAGAACCCAATGGTGTACATCCAATGTTGCAGGTTAACAACCGCTTTAATTAATCCCCAGAGGTCACGGTTGGGAGGTATCGCCACTTTATTGTCGGAACAACACCTCCAGACTAGGTACATCACGGGAACTTTAGCCCGGTCTTACCGGCCATTTGCAATTGTAATTAGCAGACACGTGTCAATACATGTATAATAATACATATTGTCATGCTGAAGGTAATCTATGTTATTTGGACAATGGCTTTGGCTATTGGCATCCGTTGCTGTGAGTGTTGCCGGTTACCATACACATTGCTTGCTCAGAGGCAGACTTCCCAATTCTGCACACTACTGTGGTCTCCTTTAAGGACCCTGAGCCAGTGGTCGACAGTACTGCAGCCACTGCATCACTCACATATGCCGTCTACCAGTACCTACAGGACTGCATGAACCAGGCATTCCCTTACCCAACTGTGGTTCATTGTACCAATGCCAAGCATCCAGTGTGGTGTACCCCAGCCATACACAGGCTGTACAACAAGAGGAGGTGGCTACTACAAGGCGGAGCAGACACCTTGTGAGGTATGACACCCTTGGTCATCATATGTGTAGAGCTACTGCGCTGTCATGACATGGTCAGGGCACGTTCCACAGATATACCTACATGGACCTGGCTGACAATCATACCACCTTCATTTGCTATGCTTTCGACACCTGGGAGGTCACTCCCACATATGCTCTGACTGGGTTCACGAAGATGTGGAGTTTACTCAACATACACACATTGCCAAAATACGGCCTGACAAGTTCGGTGAGGACATCTCCACACCCTCCCCCCCACATGAGGAGATGTCTGTACCAGCGGTTTGTGGTCCCCAAATGTTCTGTGACACACGGGTGGGACATGCTCTCTCCAGGGTAGTGGACATAGCATCCATGAGACCAGCTGGTGACCCGACTGTGTACTCCACTATCTCATTGAGGAATTAGACCCACAGTTAGGACAGCTATTTCTTTGTAGCCTCACCTCAGGTAACGTACCCAGGTTGTGTCGCACGGCAACTGTAGTCCCGCGTCACAGGGCCAATGCCTCCACTGACCCTGGTTATTACTGTCCCATTACCATGAGGAGACCTATCTGCAAAGACATGGGGAGGGATCATACTGCGGCTCGTAGATGAAGGCATAGGGGACATGCATACTTTGCATCCAACACGGTTTGGCTTGTTCAGGGCGGTTCATGCCTTTAAAGCATGGTTGACATTTTGGGACAGTCACGAGGCCATTGATGGGGTCTTGCAGTCCATACAGCCTACCTCGACCTGGCAAAGGCCTTCAACACATTACCCCCTCAGGTATCGTTGATAAACCCATTGGCTGGGATGTGAACACGTACATCACAGGATGTGTTGTAAACTGTCTGTGTAACACAACCCGCGGTCATAGTTGCTGGCAGCATGTCAGACCTACTGCCTGTCATAGCGGTGTCCCATGGGGCCCTTCCTGGGTCCACTCCTCTCATACATCTACATTTCCACAGTACAGGCACACACAGGGGTGTTATGGGCAACATTGTTTGTAGATGACTGCGAAACAGGTGCCATAGTGGGACGGACATCTGACACAGATATCCTTCAAAGGGGCCTCCCAGATATGCATATCTGCTGTCAGGGACATGTCCCACAGCTAAATGCTAAGTAATGCAACATCATACCTGTCGAGGAGTACTAGGTCACCCCTGTCCAGCATATAGGTGGCTGTCCACTGGCGCAGGGGTGATTACCAGGGATCAGGGGACAGAGTTTGTCGGTCACCATTCGTTCAACACACACGTTGCTATCGTGGTTCGGTGGGACTTCTACATTGCCCACCTGTTTGTGCAGGGATTCACATCTACATCAGGGTAGGTCATTGTCTCCTTGTACCCATTCGTGTTACACCTATGATTTACTACATTGCCCCATTGAGGGTATCTGACCCAACACCTACAGCAGCTGGGAAGGCCTCATAGGTTAATTGTCATACAGATGCAGGGTGACATGGATTTGTGTAATGCTGCCCCACTTGTAGGACCCTGCCCCATTCAGTCACATACCTGTTGTTTAGTGTTGACCTGTGCCTGACATACGAGGCCATGTCAACCCATATGTCATGTCTATGCTTCACCTACTGTATCTGCATCCCTCAGAACCACAAGGGCAGGTGACATGAACCTTGTCACGGTCATTAATGGGATGTGTGGGGGTGACACATATGACACCGGGACACTCACAATGCTGTGGATCTACATCGCAGTACATGTGAGACAGAGATCCTTCCTAGCCTTGTTCGGGTATGTTGTCCATTGGATGGGGAATTGCAGATATAGGCGGGGATTACATCATTATCACTGCTTGACAGAGGTACAGCAATATCATAAGTATTTTATCTCCGGCACAGAAGGTTGGCAAAGTAATCCTAACTATGGTGTAGGGTTATGGCTGAACCTGGGTCGATGGCCTACCCTGTACCTATGGACGTATGAACCTATATTCATAGTTTGTCCCATTTACACTTGTCTATCCCTATCCTCTTTCTCAAGTGTATATTTCTGTGGCACATGATTGTCCTCTGTATTACTTGCAGGTATGCTGTCTACAGTGCACATACGTCACAGTTGATGACAGTGTATCTGTGTCCCTAACACTGTGATACTGAGGACTACCACACATCCTTCACAACATTACATGCATATGTCCATTCTATTCTTCTTTGGCCTATGGGGGTGTTAAGGCAACAATTACACAAGTCCCTGTTTGTGCATGCTTCATGTTGGTGTTTGACCAGCCTCCATTGCAGTCGTGTGTTGGACGGTAGTGTTTCTGTGTGTTTGGCATGTGTTTTATTGCGGTACATCTGTGGGAGGTGTGGTTGGCACATGTTCCTCTTTGCAGGGACACCCATCCTGGGGTTTGTGTCATGCATCTGCACTTGGCACGTGCCATATGTCCTGTACTATTCCCACAGTCGTGTATGCCTTCATGCACTACTACTGCGTGTTACTGGCTGTTTGTATGTGGTACACATGGTGATTGTGGTGTTTGGCTTGACCTATTCCCATGCTAGAACATACACATCTGTCAATTAGTTGTTTAAATCAAACTGTAACACTCATTCGTCTTTTCAAAATGACAGTCAATAACACAGGAAGCTCAGATTAACAACGTTTTACTACTGTGCACCAGGAGGCAAATAACTATGCAGTACAAGTTTAGAGTTTTGTCTTACTCTATACAGGTAACAGCTGTATGAGTATTGTGTTTGCAATCATCTTTTGCACACCTTAATGATGTGGTCAGTCACAGGGCATTTACATCACTATAGTCCACAATATTGTATTCCTACAACAGTGCTAAGGTAATGCTTATTAAATGTTTTCCCATGAGGATAGCACAGCCTTGCGAGCCACATAGTCAATTAGAATGTCCTTGGTAAATTCTGCTCTGTCAAGGTTCCAAGACTGTTCAGATCCGTCGTCACTTCCTTTCCTACTAGGTTCCTTTGTCTCTCTGGTGAGCAGCTGTACTCTGTCTTAGATAGAGCTCACAAGGCCATCCTCCTCAGTGGAAGGATGACAGATATACCTGTACATACATTTATTATTCTCTAACCCAGCAGATGACTAATGCTGAATGACATACACCTGCTGCACTGGTTACTGCCAGGGTCAGGGTTCAATCACACTGCAGCTACACTACAGGCAATTACATGCATGATAAGCTCTACTGCCATATTGTAAAATAGAATAATATGCATTATACACTATTTGCTTCTAAACTAGCACGTCATATATATGTTTAAATATATATTTTGCTAACATTCTCCCTCCTTTGATTGCTTCTATTCTATCCAGAAACATATACAACATTATTTCATTCCCTAGCCTCTTCCTCTCTGGAGCGTTTAACTAGGCAAGTCATTTGTTGTACATTTCAGAAAGGATTTCATTTTGTATTAACAAATACCACTACAGGTCTTGATACATAGTCTCGGTTACAGATCGTCGACAGAGTCCTGACTAATACTTACATGCAAAGTATCCATAACAGACACATGCTCCCAATATGAGCAGAACAACACAAATGGCAATCAAGATATTCAGTATGACTGAACCCCATCCACCAAATGGTTTGTGGAAATGGTTCGTCAGTGGGTTTGGGCCTGGTTCCGCCATGGATGACACCTGCTGTATTACCTCTAGGTGGGCGTTGATATTGTTCATGTTATGTGGTACTTAGGCACAGCGGTCTTCTTTGATAAGCGCGTACCAATTCTACGCCGCCAGGGTGCAGTCGTGCGCTATTACATTTTGTGACACAACAGTTCTCATTGCATCCAGTTCATCAGTCACAAGTTCAAGGACGAAATGTCACATTGCTCATTCCTCCGACAGGTTTTGACAACTTCCTCTGTTCCCTGATTGATTTCACTACTCCACAAGCTGGGAGTGTTCCAGCCCAGGATATAACGCTGTCACTCAAGTCCATATGAGTCAATATTCCTTTATCTCTTGCAGAAGAATGGATTTTCAGAACAGCTTCCATGTCACCCACTGGATTAGTAGGTTTCTCGACTGTGTTCCCAGTTCTTTGAGCTATATGTCTTATAGTTCGTTTAGGTACCCAGAGGCAATTGTGCAGTATGTCATGTGACTGGAGCCAGATAACCCAAAAACAACTGCGGACCAATTCTCAGGTAACCATTGATATGCTTTTTCCCACAAACAAAATAACAATATTCTACTTTACTACTGATGCGGGTTAACTCTGCATGTAACATTTTCCTGTCTATAACAGAGGACTGTTTATACAATTCAGGATGTTTCTGCACATCTTTCCACGTTGTTCTCATGAAGCTTCAATACAAATCATGAATGGTGCTACAACTAGTACTGTGATCTTTGGCTGTTATATGACATTTGTAAGACACAGTTATGTTACAAATACTCCCACCAACTTGAACTGTATCATGTTTATGAAAACAAACAATTCCTTTTTGTGTAACAGGTAAGTACAGTGCCACTTTGTCCTGTGATCTCACAGAACCTGTATCAAAGTGTAAATATTCACAAGTCTCAATCTATCCCCAAGGGGACAACATACATCGGAAGTCCTCCATATGATGTAGGTATGGCAGTACAAACACAGCAATTTAAAATGTTCATAGTCTGTACATGCACAGCGTCATGCCTAGGTATGTGTTGAAGTTTGGATGCCACTCTGTGGCCAGTTCATCACGTATCACTATTTGTATCTGTGTAGTTATATGCAGGTAAGGTCCCAGCAAATGTAAAGTCAACACAAACATGGTTAATAGGTGTATGATCAGTAGGACAGTAAACCAAATGTCTTTGGGGTTGCTTTGTATTGTTATACAGTCTGGCCGGGTGATTCAGTCTCTATGGTATATCAGCTACAAGATGTAAATCAGACTTGATATCCTTTACGGTTTGAAAAATGTGAGGTGAACCCAGGGCGACCTCTCCACAAACTTTACTGCAGTAGGCGTTGCCAACAGTACCTGGTACAGACCTTCACACGTTGGACTCGGAAATTATCTTATTTGGATAACAGTGAAATACACACAGGATACTGGAGTCAGCTATCGTCCGGCTTCGCTTGCTCTTTATCTGTAAAGACTTTAACTGCAAAACAGTGTTATTGGTTAACAATCCTCTCATGTCACCTGCTAATGAGCCATCGACCTCCAGCTCTGCAGGCATGACAGCTTTCCACTCTGGCACATGATATGCCATTCCAAATACTACTTGAAGGGGTCAAACACTTTACATTTGGAACTGTTGTCATGCTCAGCAATGCTAGAGGTAGACAGCAAATGCAACTCGTCTGGGTGTCACCCACCAACCTCCTCAACTTATTTCTCGGGATCCCATTGTACGCGCCACCAGTCATGCTGACTGTGGGTTGTACATGCAATTTATATTCATGGAAATGCCAAATAATCCCCAGGTTGCTGGATTGTCTGGTTCACAAAATGTGTTCTATTGTCACTGTAGCTTCTTTACAGTATGCCAGATCTAGGGATACTTTATTTTACTGGGACCTTTGCCACTGCTGCTGCATCAGGATTCCTGGTTGGGAATGCTTCTACCCATTTTGATAATATATCTATAATCACTAAACAGTATTTCTTCCCTTCACATTTATTCAGCTGTATAAACTCCATACAAATACGGTTATGGTGGTGTAGGTAAACCCACTCCCTTCGGTTTAAATGCTCCCTGTGCATGATGTTTACTGCAAATATGACACGCTGCTCATGATGTTTGTATGTGGTTCCTAATTCCGTATGTTAGGGATATTCTGTTAACCAACTGTACCATCCCCCCTGTTGAGACATGGCTCTACCCATGGCTCAACACAGCCACTATATCTGAATACATTAGGCGTTAATATTGGCTTTCTCACTGTGGATATGTACAGTCCGTCTTCAAGGATTGCTCCTCGTCATACCCACGTCTGCTTTTCTGCTTTCGTAGTTGATGTTTGCATTGTTTGTAACATTTCTACATCTAGAATGTCTGAGGATTGTCATTCCTCATTCAAATAGACACTTTCCAACTGTGAGGCTGCTTGTTTTGCAGCTGCATCGGCTCGTGCCTTACCTTTCCTACTGTTATCCTGTTGCTTTGTATGAGCTGCACATTTACAATTAGCTACTTTAGTGGGTAACTGAATGGAATCTAATGCATTCAAGATCAATTGCATGATTGATCGGTTTACCGGTGGATGTTATCATTCCCTATTCTTCCACTGCTGCTCATAAACATGCACTGTACAGACAACATACTGACTATCGGTATAAATGTCCACACATCAGTTTTTCGCTAGAGTACAAGCACGTGTTAAAGCTATCGATTCTGCTGCTTGAGCAGACACCTTATGCTGCAGGGGTTGGGCTTCTACAATCTCATTATCAATAACTACTGCATAACCTACTTGATTCTTTCCTGTAGGACTCTTTCTACATGATCCGTACACATAAACTGTCACCTCTGCATCATCTAAGAGTATATCAGTGATATCCTGTCTGTGTGGAGTTATTTCCTCCATTTCATATAGGCAACTGTGTGGTGTGCCATACACAGGTGTCGGACGTGACGTTGATAGGTTTAATGTTGTACAGCGTTCAATCACCATATGAGGTTGACTCAGGGGTATGGTCAAACAAGACAGATGTCTAGCACGGGTCAGGAATGCTATTTTCTCTTGCAGCAGAATGATCGCAACTGCATGAGACACTCTCACAGTGAGAGGGTGGAATAATAACATTAAGGCCGAGGCCTGTACTGCCATGGGTGCTGCAACAACTGCCTGTACACAATGTGGCACTGACCATGCCACAGTGTCCAACTGCGATGAGTAGTAAGCTATGGGCGTTGCTTACTTCCATGCTGTTGCATCAAGTCTGGCGTCATATATCCCTGCTTACAATCTACAGTCTGGCAACATCTGTTATGATTATTCTGGAGACCTAATACAGATGTTGAAGCTATCAATCGTTTTAGTCTGCAGAAAGCTGTTTCTGCTACTGGAATCCAGTGTAGTATATGTTGTGCTGCCATAGGTGTATTAAAGATTAAAGCAGACAATAGAGCAGATTCCAAAGCATTGTTTGGTAACCAGCTTTGACAAATGTTAGTCGGCCCAGGAAGGACATCATTCCCTTCTTGGTAGTTGGCTTGGGTGCTTGTGAAATTGCTGCCTTCCTATCGTCATGTAATGTTCTACCCTCCTTGGATACCACATATCCCAGGTACTTGACCTGTATTCTCTGTAGTTGCAATTTATGCTTGCTTAATTTATGTCCCTGTTCTGCTGAATATTTCAATAATGCTATTGTATCTTCCCTACATTGCTGCTGGGTAGGGGCCGCAAGCAGAATATCATCCACATAAAGTAGAACTTGACTGGCCCGGGTGGAGTAAACACGGAATGTTGCTAGCCATCTCCTGTGCGAATATCGTTGTACTTTCACAGTATCCCTGCGATAGCGGGTATGGCTGTATCTGTTACCCTGAATGTACATGCAAAACAATACGGACTATCTGGATGTATAGGTATTGAGAGGGAAGCATAGCTTATATGTACCACGGTAAGATACTTCTGTGGCGGGTTCATAGCATTCAATATAGTGTGTGGGTCTGGCACCATCGGTACCCTAGGTATTATTACATGATTTACAGCTTGTAAATCCTGTACCATCCGCCATTCCCCCTTTGCTTTTCTATCAGAAGATACAGGGGTATTGCATGGTGAATAGTGATTACTTTGTAGATGGGAATTCCCTCTGTGACTTTACAGATATCTTCTGGTGTCCACGGTCTATACACTAAAGGAGTTGGGTCCTGGCCTTCCTGTCCTGCATGAGGGTTCGGTACTTCAATTAATTGACAGATATCCTCACTCTGTTCTAGTGACTGTCTTCTTACTTGAGTGTCCCTAGGTATGTTCTGAGTTAGGGATGTGGTTTCAATAGCTTCTCTTACATTTGGTCGTTGTGATACCTCTGTTGCCACAGGATAGCGTGGGGGACTAGCCTGCCCTCCCGCTTCATATCCTGGATGTGGTATCGGAGGTGGTAGGGGGGTGGGGGGGTCTGTCGCTACTACTGTATTATTATCTTCTTTGTGTACGTATGATGCTTTCGCATTTCTAGTGTTCTGTTCCCTTGGTTCACTACCTCAATCCACCTATGTGCTTGCGGATACCCAATTGTCGCTGTTTTTCGCCTGCACATCTTAGGGTTGCCACCTTTTCAAATGCAGAAAGTGGGACATTAGTGTTAGGAACGTGTAATTTGGCAGGGCAAAACATACCCACGGCCAGTACTAAGGACAGCAATTCACTTTTTGCCAGGAGAGCAACCTATTCTTGTAGCATTTGAGTTGCTTATTCTGTTTATTATGATATTTTGGTGTTTCAGATACAAAATTACTGTTTTATGCTACCATTTAAGAAGATATCTGAGAAATCTTTGTCCTAAGATATCAGGACATTTGCCATTTGTTCAGTTTGTTTGCAGGACACAACTGGCCAAGAGGGACTGTCCCTCACAAAGTGGGACAGGTGGTTACCCTAGAACATCTGCATCACATTTTCAGTGATTCCAATGTTTCAGTAACGATATTTTGTCTAATATACCATCAATGTCATATTTATTACCCCATTTTGCAGAATATCTCACATTATGTGCTCTCTGCAATTGCATATACTTCCGTCACCCGTCAAGCGGATCACATGATCTGTTTGTGCACTAATCTCCCATATCCTCTACACGACTGTTCGTAACCCTTCTCTCGTACCACGTGGTATCTCCTTCCCTGTATCCACTGTAGTGTCTACAATGACTATTTACTCTACTCTGTGTTCCCCTGATCTATGTCCAGATTTAAAACTACTTGGATTGGTCTTGACCTGCTATCACAACTGTTAACAGAAACACAATGTAGTCTGGTCCCTGATCTACAATAGAGACAAAGAGGCAAACCCTCCTTACCTGAGCCTCCTGTTTATGACTGCACGTTTTCTTCTTGGGATCCAGTTTTCCGCTTTTCAGCCACAGATCAGACAGTGGACAGCCTCTTTACACACAACAATTCAGTCGGAGGTCTTTTCACTCAAGAAGAACCATTTAGGCAAATTCTCCTGCGCAGATGTCTAACCACCCATGCACTCTGACCTGTAGCTTACCAAGGGAATTCCGGCTAAGAAAGACCACAATGTCAAATAAGTTGTTAAAACCAGACTGTAGAAATCAGTAGGCTTTTCTAAGTGACAGTCAATAACACAGGAAGCTTAGGTTCTAGCGTTTTAGTAGTGTACACAGGTAGGCAAAATAATATACAGTCCAAGTATGAGAGTTTTGTCTGACTCTATACAGTAAGCAATTTCTTTATATAGTGTTTACAATCAGCTTTTGCCCACCTTACTGACGTGGTCGGTCACAGGGCATTTCCATCACTATGGTCCGCAATGTTCTATACATACGTGGGTGCTGCGGTCATGCTTTTAAAATGTTTTCCCATGAGAATAACACAGCCTTGCAAGGCACCTGGTCAATTACAGTGTCCTTCTGTGATTGTAGGTGTTTCAAGGACCCTGGACTGTTCGATACAATAGTCAGTTCATTTCTTAATCGTTCCTTTGTCTCTCTGGTAAGGAGTTGTACTCTATCTTCGATAGAGCTCACAAAACCATCCTCCTCAGGGAAGGGAGGATGTTATGCATGTACATACATTTATTTTTCTGTAACCCAGCAGATAATTAATGCTGAGAGACATGGGCCTGCTGTACTGGTTACTGCCAGGGTCAGAGTTCGATCACACTGCAGCTACGCTTCACCAATTACATGCATGATCATTTCTACTGCCATATTATACGGTACAATTCAATGCATTATATAGTATTTTGCTTCTAAACTGGCACTTCATATGTGTTTCTATATATATTTTTCTAACAACATCCATCCGGCCATATGCATGTTGTTCCGTCCTTTACCTTGACCGTGTGTATTTGGCCGTCCGGGAATGCTACTCTCCACATGTGATGTCCCACCTTCCCCTTCTGTGCCTGTGGCACCCTGTTAGGACGTCCTGTTTGGTAGGCACATGTTCCGCTATATGTGTTTGACTTCTCTGCATAGCTAATCATCGATGCGGTGGTTCAACAACCCGACTTGTCCACATGTGTACAGTTATGTGCACCGTGGCGTGTGCAAACCTATATGGTTTGGGCGGGTACATACCACATGCGGGATGTACACATTCTGCAGACACATTCACATGCAGCCATTTCCATATCTGTACCTGAGGTGGGTTGGTGACATGTGGGGTACATATTTGCCCGCGTAGCACTGCCTAACACAATACTTCTTACCACATTTCAGGTATGCCCATTGTGTGTAGGTGTGTAGCTGCACAAGGATGCTAGCTGGTTTGGGTGCACAGGCGTACATGGGTGGGACTTACATGCTACAATGGGGCTATTGTGTATTACATCTGCATGCATGGGTTCTGCTTCTGGATATTACACTTAGACATCGCCGTCCTGTGTATCGACAAACACGTTGCTGGGTGTGGGACATGTTGCTATGCACATGTTTGCCTGTGTTTAGGGTATCTTGGTTCCTTCCTGTTGTTATGTCGACACAGCTACCCGGCTGTGTACTCTCACTACTGCTTGTGACCATTATGGTTGACACCTTTTCCAATGCCCATAGTGGGACATCTTTTGTGGAAACATCGGATTTTGCAGGACAACACATACCCACAGCAAGTGGAGTTGACAGAACTTCACTTGTTTGCCATAATATACGCTTATTCTGTTAGCATTTGGGTTCCTTATTCAGTTTCTTATGCCATGTATGTGTTTCATATACAAAATATATGTTTTATGCTACTATTACAGGTATATTGCGGGAATATTTTTGGCAGGAAATCTCAGGTCATTTGCCATTTTTCGAGTTTTGGCGGGACACAACTGTCCAATGAGGGACTGTCCATAGCAAAGTGGGACAGCTGGTAACCCTGGTGACCATGCCCATGTCGCTACTGGGGTTGCCACCTTTTCCAGTGGCCAAGGTGGGACATTTTCGGGACTCACATCAGATTTTACAGGCCGACACATACCCACGGTCACTATATAGCATAGAACTTCACTTGTTTGCCTAAATAAAAGCTTATTGTTGTAGCAGTTTGGTTGCTTATTCTGTTTCTTGTGACATTTAGGTATTTCAGTTACGGAAATAACCATTTCATGCAACCATTACATTAAATACGGGATATCATTATGTCCTACAATCTTAGCACATTTGCCGTTTTAATTTTTTTATTGGAACACAACTGCCCATGGAGGGACTGCCCCTCGCAAAGTGGGACAGGTGGTAACCTTAGTCGCTACTCCTATGTCGGTGCTGCGCTGACATGCTGCGTACACCTTCTCTGGGTATGCCCACTGGCGGTGCATTGCGGGACAAACACGGTGTTCTGGCGTATCCTTTGTTCCTTGGACGGGTACACTTAGGGCTTCGTGGGTTGTATTTGCTTCTCCGTTTTGTTGGGACGGGTACTATGTTGCATACTCTACGTGCGTTTCATTCTGCACGGGCCCTGGCTGCTGCCATTACTATTATGGGCGGACCGTGGCAGTCAGCACATTAGGTTGCTCATTGCCTGCCAGCTTAGCCACGCCTCCGGACGCATCCTACTTGGGCTCGCTCACGTACACTACGCACGTGTCTGTGGTTGCGGCGCGCTCTCATTACTATGCATATGGCGCTACTATGCCGACTATTCACTGCACCGCCGGCGCAGGCCTTACACCGGCCTTGCGCCGAGCTTCATGAATCCCGGGGATACTTACAAGCATTTGTATGACATTAGGACAAGGAATGATAAGAATGGTTTGTATAAACATAGTTAAAGGTGTGAACATGCAAGTTTTTCTTTCTTTGTTCTTGAGACTGTTCTTCCCATTGCTAGAGGGGGGGTCCATGGGAACCCAGGCTTTAATATCGTGAGCTGTTTTGGCAGGTGACCTTGGATGCTGCTAAAGCCCCTGGTTTAAATGAGAATATTTCTTTTGCCCCATTGTTAAAACTAAGGGCTGCTAAACTATAGACCCACCTTTGTTCCTATCTTCCTATTTTTATAGTTTTTAATAATTTCCCGGTGTGCTTTTACCATACTTTAGAATCGTTCTGGAAAGATTATCACACTAATGTGAGCCTACACAACTTTTCCTCAATTTTTGGAATTAAGGGTGCACTTTCTATTTTAACCACTTGAGGGAGACATTTTATTATAAAATTAAATATGTATATTTTTATGTATTCTTGTACATATATTTAAACATCTTTTATACATACAAACATTCTATGGTCATAATGCACTTTTCAATGTTTTTACTGATAGTTTTATTTGTCAATATTTTAATGTATAAGTAAGTTTTTAAAAAAGTGGTTTTGGCTATTGTTTCAGTGTGAGAACAAGGTTTTAAACAGCAGTACTAAGCAACTAGCAATCTTTGTTTTTCACTCCAAGCATTTTATTGGTAGCTTTTTAATTGCTGCTTGGATAAATTGAGGGAGGGAACACAGGAAGCTTATCTGATGAAGTCTTTTTACAGATGAAAACGTATGTGCCATTGTGAACGTTAATGTCTTCTGTGTGAAACTGGGGAAAATAAAGAGTGTTTTTATTGCCTTTCGTTTCAGTGGGGTACTTCCTAAAGCCTTGGACTTTATTTTTGATTATTGGTTATTGCTTTGAAGGCTAGTTATTCCTCAGTTTTGAACATTTACTATTTTTTAATCATATCAACTGATGGATTAATGATAGTTATAGAATTACAGGGTGTATTAAAAGATTTATAAAGTCTAAATGATGAAGTCATTGTTTGTTAGCTACATTATACCCAGACTTGAGTGTGGAATAATAATATGGAAACTTTATATAAAAAAAAAAAGACGTGCAAACTGTAAAGAGTACAGTGTAAATATACCAAAGGCATCCATGGGTGTGAAAATTTAAGTTATTCTGAAAGACTAAAATTTCTGAACTTGTACAGTGTCTCATATAGATACTTAAGTGGAGACCTTATTCAGGTGAATAGGGCATTTAGAGACAACTACCTCTGGGAATGTTTGGGGTTATCAAAAAGTAGTAGAGAATCATCAGACAACCTAAATACTGTAGAAAATTCTATAGGAATGAAAAGTGCACTAATTGGTTCTCTGAAAGTGTAGCTGATGAATGGAACAGACTACCAAATTACATTAAAGCAAGCATTAGTTTTGATACTTTTAAGAACAGCCTGGACACTTATTATGGGAACAACTGTTTTGTTATATTGGCAGGCTAGAATGGCATTATTGTTTGTGCTTCAAATATTTGTATGCTTGTACTGGTGAATTTTGTGGACTGTGCAGTGGTGCAGCGGTTGCATTGGCACCTCACAAGAGTTTTTTTGGTTCAATTTTTGGCTGGGGTGCCCTCTGTGTGGAGTGTGCATGTCCTCCCTGTATTTATGAGGGTTTCCTCTGGGTGCTCTGGTTTCCTCCCATGTTACAAAGACATACATCTAGAGCGTTTCTCCCCAGGCTGCTGCTGAAAATTGGCTTTGTTCCAAGTCAGACTTTCCTGGTAAATACAATAATAAATAATACATTTTCTCACTAATTACATGAAGCAATCTAAACATCTGTACCTGACTCTCAGAGGCGGCAGCCTGGGCCTGAACTATAACACATCTGCTTCTGTGCAGACAAGACCTTGTGTCTCTCTGTATCTAACTGTGAAATATATCTTTGCCTAACATCTCTCTATACAAGCAAAACAGTGGGTACTGCTACTTCAGAAAGGGTTCTGTCTTCATCAAGGGGTTAATGCTATGCACGAGAAACAGGTAATGAGCTACAGTGTGTTTCCTCCCTTGTTGTAATGTTGTTTCCTCATTATGCTAAGCGTGTGTGCGAGCTTGTGTCACTGCCAGTTTTGTTATCGACCTGCTGTACAGTAGAGTGGCCTGGCAGTACACTTTGTGATTATGTGCCACACTCCTGAAACTGTGTCATGAGAATGAGAGTAATGCCATCACTGTTGACAGCCATACTGCTGTCAGCATCAAACTGTTGTACTGCAGCACATTATGTGATTTTTTTTTCCACTATTGATTCTGTTCAGAAATGTGTAATGATGTTGCTAATGTGACCTGTGGCATATATACGAGTTTGTAATAAAAGTATGCTGCCCACTGTTATCATGCATTGTCTACAGAAGTAGTGTTACAGTTGAAACTGATGGAGTACCTGATGAGGAAACATTTACGAATGTATATATTCATCACTAATTTATTCCTTCAGTCATTGTAATGTAGCCTGCACTTTGGTCCTGAGCATGTCCATCAACAGAGAGTAGTATCTGCAGTAACCAACTTTATACATTTTAAGGTAATGAAGACAGCATAGAATATGACACTTTATACTTCAAGAAAACAATGGCAGCTAGAACTACAATACTGTTGCAAGATGTCCTGCCTTATCAGTAATTCATAGCCTAATCCTTGAAGATGTCACTCTGAAACCCACTGATAACTGCCTGTTTTCAGTAATTTTAACTTAACTGTGCCTTTTTGAAATCTTTGTATTTAATGTGAACTTTCTAAATGGTGAACTGTAAGAAGGTTCACAAAATTCTAGTCCAGTTTAAGAAGTTTTTATACAAAGCAGGCATCGTCATGCTTAGATCTATGAATTGCATTAAAGTGCAAATTAGCGATGCCAGCCCGATTCTAACCTTCTGCACTGACTGTATGTTGTTGTTAGAGGTGAATGAAAGTACTGATGCCAACAGCACCTTGAATGATTTCTGCTCCAGCCTCCTATGCATCAAAGTCGGTCCTCCTCGTCAGGTGTTATTAAATGTTAGACAGTAGAAGGCCCACCACCAGTACTGGTATGGGCAATTGCATTCTACCTGACCTTTGCCCTTGCATGGTCCACCATGCCATTAGCTCTTTTCCTGCACTGTGCAAAGGTGTGGTTCCTTTCCCCTATAGCATTTATGTCAGCCTAAACCTGATTAAATACCTTAGATCTCTCTGACTGCTTTGTTTCCACACATTAGTAGTCTAACCACAAATATATGTATTTTTTCATCAGAACTGACCATTTCACCAACAAAAACAGGTTTTCAAATAATTACAGATTCCTATCCTATTAGAGTGCAGTTAGTTCTGTAGCATGCATTTCATGAAGGAAATAAAAACAGAACAGAGTCAAGTATTACATGACAGTTTTACTTTTTTCCTCTGCTCAAATGACTTTCTCTACTTTTTTAGTGTTCTCTGTCTTATAATGTGTCACCTATGTTATGTTTACACCTATGTACACAAAAAATGTAGGTCTATGAAGTTTGGATAGAAGGGTAGGGCAAACTGAATGAGAAGTAATTCCTTAGTTATTTACTCCTTCAGTTATGGTAATTCTGGTCCAGTTTAAGAAGTATTTATGCAAAGTAGGCATTGCCATGCTTAGACCTATGAATTGCATCAAACTGTACATATGTAAGTGCTTTTATTGGTGTAGTTCAGTTCCTTCCACTATGTGTGATCTGCAAAGTGCTTATGCATCTGCATGCATAATGTTTGAGACTCAGCTTAATGATGCAAGGCAGGTGCATGTGGACATAGTCTGGGAATGCCTGTCTTTTTCTGCTCTCAGTGGGAGCGCACACAATGTATGATGGGAAAGACTGAGTGATGTTACACCCTAGAGGGTATGGGCCATACTCAAGTAGTGTTAGTTTCATACTTACCAATTCACTCTCATCTGAACTTGGCAGAGATAAGATGCATCTACTAAATCCCGGATTTATGTCCCCAGCTGGACACAGACGAAAGCTAAAATTCTCCTTCACTTGTTTAATGCATTATATCTGATAAAGTTTGTATGCTATTATTTGTGTCACATAGAAAAAGACTGGCATCTAGAAGGAGTTGGAGGATCATCTCCCTATATTGATGGGTGTCTACCACTATGAACAACAGTGCAGGTGCAGGAATGATGACCTGCAGAGGTAGCGGGGTCAGCATGCTGTGTTCTGGTTAAGATGTGCAGCTGATGAAGCCAGAGTTCTACAGTAAGGACTACTTTCCTTCAGTATTAAGGTACTACATTGATTGATATATAGACATGTGGGAATGGTAACTTTGGTGAAAACTGCCGAATGTCAACATCTATTTGGTCAACACACTCTGCTCCACAAAGCAGATGATCGACAGGTGTGAAAGAACAATATTCGTGAAGGCTAGAAATATGGAAAGAGAGAGAGAGAGATATGCAAATAAATACATTTAGATAGATAATATATGTATGTAGAGATGCACACATACACACACACACACACACACACACACACACACACACGCACGCACGGACGCACACACACACACACACACACACACACACACACACGCACGCACGGACACACACACACACACACACACACACACACACACACACACACACACACACACACACACACACACACACAGACTAACCCATACATTTTTGTCTTACTTTCTCATATTGTAACAGCTACAGAAGAGTATGAGGTATCCATGAGATATATCAGTAGAGGCAAGATGGTTTCCCAGTCCCATCTTCCTGTCCCTTAAGACTGGTTAAATGGTCTGAAGGAAATTAAAACCTAGAAGTAAAATAAAAATAAAATGAAATTAAATAATTATTTAACCACAGATTTCTGTCATACTTACAGCTAATGTATGTGGTTAGTAAACACAGATTTATTGAGGGTTATGAAATTCCATTAAGGCAATTCATATAGTTACTCAGTCGTGGCACAAAATGGAGTAGTTGTGATGTGTTGAAAAAAAACTGGAGCTAAAAGTAAATAATTGCAGAAAGTTTATGGAATTTCATTACAGAAGTGTATACAGTTATTCAGTCATAATAAAGAAAATGCAGTATTACAAAGACACACTTTTTTCTCAATTTTTTTATTATTTTCTATGTATAATAATATTTAGCATTACAGTCATAAATCTGAACAAATGGTATATCCCTTTCTATACACTATGTACAGTTGACCTGAACAAGTAGCAGTGTAGTAAGAAAAGAAAGAGAAAAAATGTAATATTCAATCAATAAAATGTAAAAGTTACACATTAAGTCAATTTGAGTTCATTTTTTGTGTCTCAATAAGAGCAAAAATTTTTACCCAAGGATTGTTATTCCAAGTTTTAGGGAAAATCCTCACTTTTTTCACCTTGATTTTTAGTAATGCTGCTTCCTCCATCAATCTCAAGAATTCTTCCAGATTGGGTTCTTGTGATGACTTTCACTTTCTTGTTATGGGTCTATATGACTTGGTCGACAGTTCATATGATCGACTGTTTATTTGGTCGACAGTTCATTTGATCGACAAGCATTTGCCCCCTTCTCCAATGTTGTGTGACCCTGGAGTTGATATATATAGTTAGGGGGGTGAATCAAATGAACTGTCGACCAAATAAACAGTCGATCATATGAACTGTCGACCAAGTCATATAGACCCCTTGTTATACATTTTCTTGCCAGAGCTAGTATGGACCAAAGTAGGCATAAGTCTTTTTTTTTTCATTTCAGTAGTGTCATTAACATTCAGAAAAACTAGAGATTTAGTTAAAACAAAATAATCTGTGAAGATAGCTTGGAGAAATTTTGTGATTTCTTCCCAAAAATTTGTACTATTAATACAATCATAAAAAACATGTGTCCAGTCTGCTTTACATGTTAAAGAGCATCTCCAACAAATGATGTTATCGAGAGAGTTGAATTTGGCTAATTTATCAGCAGTGATAAATGCCCTATGAATATATTTCTAGGTATAAACTTTCCACACTTGTAAGTTGAATGTTAAATTAATAGAAAACAGAAGATTAGATTGACTTTCAATTGATAGATTGTTTTGATATCCTCTTGTTATGAAATTCCAATATCGTAAATTTGGGCTAGTTTTATAGTTTATCAAAATTTTGTATATTTTTATGATTAGATTTGTCCAAATATAGTTGTTGTATATAACTTCATACATAAGACTTATAAGGTTAGGACTAGTCTTATAGGAAGAATTAATGTTTTTTCTGTTTAGATCTTGAGCATGTGATAATATGCTTTGAAGTACCAACCAAACTGCCTTTGATATATCAAATATATCTTGGATTAGTTGAATGTCTTGTACTTCTTGATTCTTTATACAGTGTTGCCAGCAAGTAAAGTTTTTCTTCTCCCAGTTAGAGTATCTTTACGAATTTTGTTAAAACAGTTTTTTGTAGAACTAAAGGGTATTAATAAGATCATCCAAATCTTTATGTCTGTGTTGGTATATATAAATCTTCTAAATAAATTGTAAATGTTATTTATGTAGTTTGGATTAGTTTATGTTGTTATATTATATTGAACAGTGACTATTAATATATGCCACAGCCTATTTTATTTAACATAAGATTTTTAGTTATTTTGTTTTCATTTAGGAAAATAACAGTATGCAAAGTTTTCCACGTTGAGGAGTAATTAGGGTCTATCCAATTAATAATAGTTCTGAAGATGGAAGCTTTTATGTATGTTTCTATATCGGGAAAGCTGATTCCACCCATTTCCCAAGATCTGATGTGATGTGTGTAAGCTATCCTATTTCTTTTTGGAAACCAGAGGAAATTTAATAGGATTTTATTTACTTCTTTTAAATTTTTTTTGTTTGGTATTATAGGGATAGCATGTGCAATGTAATTTATTTTTGGAAGTAATATCATTTTTATTATTTGCAGTCTGTCTTCAAATTTCAAATACATTTTATTCCATTTTGCTATTATCATTTTTATATTATTTGATATATTGTTATAGCTTATGGCTAATGTCGATTCCATAGTATCACTTAGTGTTACTCCTAGATATTTTATTGTGATAACTTGTTTACCTATTATGTGGTTTGTGTTTGATGGGAAATCCCTCTTTTTATTTAAACACATGTAATTAGATTGTGTTTTATTAAAAGAGAGTCCAGAAATAAGACAGAATCTTTCTACTATCTCATCTAGTTCTTGTAAAGATTTCTCTGAAACAGATAATGTGAGTAGAACATCTTCAGCAAATAACATAATTTTTCAATTGTTGACCATATACATATACCTATTATTTTGGGATTGTTATGTATTAATGATGTGAACAATTCAATTGCCAATGCAAATAGAATAGGTGACATCGGACAGCTTTGTGTTGTGCCTTTAATTATTTCAGTGGCTTCTGAAGTCAATGGCCCAAGTTTTACATATGCAAGGTTGTCCTTATATATATATTTTTTTATTAATGTAATGAAATTGGGGGAATTCAAATAATTCTAAAGCCTTAAAAAGATAGTCCCATCTAAAAGTGTCAAAGGCTTTTTTTATGTCCAATGCTATTATAAGGGCTTCTGGTTATCTCTGTTTAAGAAATCAATAAGTGTTAATATTCTCTGTATATTGTCATGTATGTGTCTGTTATATATGGATCTTGTTTGGTCCTCATTTATAATATGTCTCAGTGATTTTTTTAATTCTACTAACTAATATTGACATTAATATTTTATAATCATTGTTAAGTAATGAAATTGGCCTATAAGAATTACATTGTAAAGGATCTGTATTTTCTTTTTTGTTGGGTGTAATTAGGGAGTACCTCCATGAGGGTGGTATTGTGTTTTGTGACTGAATTTCATTTAAAGTTTTATGTAATAATGATATTACTGAAGATAGAAATATCTTATATAGCTCATTAATTATTCCATCAGTTCCCAGTGCCTTATTACTTTTGCTTTCCTTATTTTTTTCAGTGATTTCTTTTAAAGATATTTGTTTTTGAATATCCAATTTTAAATTTTCTGGTATTGCTTTTACTTTTGCTATATTTAGCTCCAAGTTTGAAAGAATAGGTTGATGTGAGTTATCATTGTAATGATCAGTGAAGTGGTATTTAAAGGCATCTAATATGTCACTTATATCTGAAACTTTTTTTGTTTTTTGTTTTCCCTTCATGTATGATATTTGTGATATTGTTTTCAATAGATTGTCTTTTAATTCTAACTGCTAAATTGTGCATATGTTTGGTGATACAGCATAGGAGTTAAGTTTGAATTTTTCTACTGCTAGATTAGTTTTGTGAGTTAGAATTTCATTACATCTTTTTTTTTTTTTGTTAATAGATTCATTAATATTGAGTTCTGTGATTTGTTTTGGATGTTGTGTAATTCTGGTTCTCATTCCTTTGTTTTGTTTTTGTACCATGAAAGGATTTTTCCATTTAAATAACCTTTCAAGTATCCTATATGTTTATTATATTTGTTTCAGTAGTATAATTTATATCTAAGAAGAGTTGTATTTCTGAATCTAGCTAAGGTTTAAATTGTTTTAATTTTGTGATATAGACTGCAATTCTAGTCATAAAGATTAACTTCTTATAATCTGCATGCATTTTAAGGATTAATGAGTTATGATCTGAGAAGGGGCATGGAACTATGGAGAAATTTGTTATTTTTGAGTTTAGTCCTTGAGATATGAATATTTTATCAATTCTTGTTTGGGTACTGAATCTATGATTTTGATGAGAAAATAATAATGAGTTATTCTCTTTATATCTGTATGTGTCAATTTGATTTAAGCTTTCACAACATTTTTTAAGAGCTTTCTCTGTAGAATTAATATGTAAGCTTCTTTTGTTAGTGGTCTCTAAATAGTCTAAAATGCAGTTGTAGTTCCCTCCTAATATCAGATTTCCCTTATAGACTCTAGTAATTAGGTCTAACTGTTTTCTAACTGTCCCAACCGCAATACCTGGAAACCAGTATACATTTACTAATGTCCAAACTCTGTTGTTGTATTTTACTATTACAATAGCCAGAAGTCCTTCATTGTCTTCATATTTATAAATGATTTGAGGCATGGTGACATTTTTTCCATAAAATTAAAGCTCCCCCAGTCTTTTTCTTATATGAAGATAGATTGAAATAAAAGTATGTATTCATTAGGGTTCCATATGTAAGTGTTATTTGTTTTAAAGTGGGTTTCTTAAAGGAATACCATTTGTGCTTTGTTTAATTTCATGTATCTTAATAAGTTTGATCTTTTCCTTGGATTATTTAAACCATTGGTGTTTAAGGATAGTATAGTCAAGTCCATTCCTATTAATTACCTTTATATTGTATCTGTGTTATAAAATATATTTGCAATGCCTTATAATATATAGGTTGTGTAACTTCTCTGTTGATATTGCTCACTGTGATCAGATTGTCATTTTTAGATAAAAAACATAAATTATAACTTAGTTCAGGTCAATTAAAAAAAGAAAAAAATGAAAATTGCAAGATTAGATGAATAATAACAAGTAAACAAACATTTTGATAAGCCTTCTGATATACATAAAGTGATATACACTTCCAATCCAATAGATGAAAAGAAATCCATCAGATTGACTTCCAAGAAGTAAAAATAAAAAGAAATTGCCCCGTTTGAGCTCCAATTTATCTTTTTTTTTTTCAACTGGATATTTGTTAAAATCAAATTAAAAAAATCAATTTTATATAAATATATATATATATATATATATATATATATATATATATATATATATATATATTTTTTTTTTTTTTTAATTTAAAGTTAAATGCACACAAAGTATAGAAATTATATATATACATATATAATTATGTATTTTCTAAAATAGTATTTAACATGAACTATTACCTTTGTAATACAGTTTAAATTTAGATTAGGCTTTCTTTTCAGCATATAACAATCTTTTTATGAAAAATTAAACATTCGTAAGAAGAAACCCTAACCATATCTTAACAAATGTTGTGATATGTACAAGTGTAACAACTCTATGAGGTTATCTGAAAGTCATTTATCAGGTATTTTTTGCATCTTGTGTGTGAAAATTTGTCATTTCTAATATATAAAATAATATCAATCAAGCATAGACAAAGTGAAGGAATTCATTTGTTATTATTAACAATACAATAATGGACTAGTATGAAGTTTTAAATAACACAAAAGTGAATCAAACAATATGTGAATATGCAGTTTAATTCCTTCGTTTGTAGTTCTTGTTTTCTATTTCCATTTTCTAATGAATTATGCATAATAAAACTATGAATCAAAGTGAATCAAAGTGAATCTGTAGTTGTAAGTTAGCTACAGATCAAACATGAGTCAAATTTAGTTTGACATAATAGTAATATGATCATGTCAATTTTTACTTTATTAAAAAAATATTTGGTTATTAAAAGAGGGCTGATCTCTATCTGAGCCTCAGTTTTTATGTATCTAGTTGTCTCTCTATTACCAAGTTAAATATGAACAGAATACACAGTATCATGGTTTTTATATTAATTTGTAAGTACATTCCTCTTTTCTTAGGGAACTATAGGTTTCTTACTAATTAATTCAGTAATAGTTTTAATGAAAGAGTCTTCTTTTAACAATCTGTGGTTAGGATAAAATTCATATTTATAAGTATACATTTATATTCGTGAAAGTCTCCATATCATGAACACCCCAGGTTCCTCAGAGTTTTTAGCAGCTTCAATGTGCCTAGCATAGCTTTGACCATGTATCTTAATTTAAAAAAAAACATCTGCAGTAGTACATTGTTCAGACAATATCATTCAGTACAATATATCAGAAATTTGTTAGTTTATAAATTGTAAGAGAGAGACACACTTCCCTTTTAAATCTTTAAATTTCTTATAATGAATACAATTAATCAACAGTGTGCTAGACAATTTCTAGACAACTTTCTGTATACGTTGCATGCTGTCTTTTAACCAGTGAAACCATGTACAAGAAATGGTAGTCTTATGCATATATGCATTTCTTCTCAGTGTACTTTGGGTTAGTTCTTGATGTATTGTTCTAATTATGGACATAACCAGTTATCCAATCAAACTTCATAAACATTAAGCAATAGAATCTAGCACATCAGTATGTTATCTATTAGTGTACAGACATTCATTCTTATTTCTTATGTTTATGTGATTTCTATATACATTTATGCCCACATGGATCAAATAAATCTGTTTTATAAAAATACTCGTGATATAGCATTAAGTTATATAATCTCTCTCTCCTCCCTCTTTTTTTAATAGATAAACCATAAAATTCCTTATAATAAAAAAATTAAATTTATTAGCCTCCATTTCCATATAGGTCAAATACAATGGATTATGTATTACTTAACTTCAATTTCCTTCTACCTGTTCAAATTTGAACATTAAACCTGTAGAAAGCTGCATACACATATGGACAAATCTCATCCGTTGTGAGGATACTAGTGTACAGCATTTGAGTGAACTGGTATTCTGCCTTGTCCTAATAACATTTACTTAGTCTGTTTCTGTGGAAAAAAAGTCCTATGTTTGTTTATGTTATATTACTTTTGTATGTTTAATAACATATAAACAGTATTACAAAGAACAATCTATTTCAATTTTATCTTCTACAGCTCTGTAGATTTTTTTTGTATTTTTTTTTTTTTTTTGGTCTTGCAAACAAAATGCAATCAAAGTGCCCACATTACAGCTCATAAGATACAGGAGAATACATTAAAGGAGTGTTATGGAAAGGTTACGTTTTCCATTCACATTTTCCATTTATGGGGATGCGCAGTAATGGTAAGATATTCTTTAAAAAAATACTAGCTTCTGAAGCTAGTTTTATGATTCACTATTGCCATTATTTGTATCCGTCTAACTGTGTACTTCTGTTGCCAACAGATGCCACCTTAATTTCTTCTCATCTAACAAGGAAGTACTATTAGGAAGGAAAAGGTGCATAAATGCATTAGTATGCTTTCCCATGTCTTTAGGTGGTTTGCTAGCTACTTATATAACAATACAATCTAGTTTCCAATATATCCTAACCAGGAAAGTGCAGATAATCAAAAAAAAAAGGACCACATCATAATTCACAGCCCCTGACATTTGTGACTCAAATGAGTATTTAGCGAAGATGCAATGTAGGCAGCCAGCATTTAATTAAAACTAAAACTGTTTTGTTTTGTTTCTTTTTTTTTCTCTTTTCCCCTTTTTTTCCCTTTCAATTCACCATGTAGACCTCACATTAGCCACTAGGCAGCATGTTCTAAGTAAAGTACTTTGAAGTCAAGTATATGAAAGATGTTCAAGTTAAGGTTTTTTTTTTTTTTTTTTGAAAAGAGATGCTTAAGAATGCATGAGAATATTTCAGACAGAAAATTGAAGTAAAATGATGCAAGCAGGCTACAGGAACACTCCAACACACACTTTATTCCAATAAAGTAAGCACTTTCGTTGAAGAAAATACTCCAACTTCTTCATACTAAAAATACATGAAACACTGCATTTATTTACATTGGCTGCCTGGTCTAACAGTATGTATTTAAATACAATGCAGTGTTTCATGTATTTTTAGTCTGAAGTAGTTGGAGTATTTTCTCCAATGGAAGTGCTTACTTTATTGGAATAAAGTGTGTGTTGGAGTGTTCCTGTAGCCTGCTTGCATCATTTTACTTCAGTTTGGCCTTTTTTCGTTGTCCGACAGAAAATTGTCAATGTGCTGTAATGGAAATCTATTTAAACTGATACAAAACTGTTTGTTTATATTTTAAAGTATGGAAGCCATTGTTTCTAACTATTATAAATGAAGTTATATTGTGTTAAAGACAAAAAGCCAACAAAGCTATTTATGTTTAAATAATTTCTGATTACTGTCACCCTGCAAGCAAGTGTGTTAGCCAGTATACTGGTTAATAAAAATAATTATGCAGAAGCAGTCAATTTGTGTACCATTCATTTATTACTGAGTAAACTGCAAAGTGACATTTAAACTTTTTATTTTCTTTTTGTTATGGAACTAATGCTCTAGTTTTCATTTTGATTTCAAAAAACACCTTTCATTAATAGATGTAGAGACTGAGCTTGTGTTAAGTAATCTTGTAAATAGATCAATGAAATGCAAGAATATCACAATATATTATGGACAATGAAATAAGATAAAATACATACTTTTTGTTGTAAGATCCAGAAGTTCACACCTTTGTTGAATCTTTGAAAGATTTGAAAGTGTGTATGGCTTAGTTCTTTGTTTCTTTTTCCTTATATCAGACCAAGTGTTTTTCTCTGGGGATCTTTTCAAATTGGTTGTTATAGACCAGTCCATTTCTTCAGGAATTGTGATGATATTTTTTTTGATAAAAGAAGATGCTTCTTTGAAGTTATTAAAGTTCTAATGTCATTTGAATAGAAAATTCTGATTTTAGCAGGGTAGACCATTTGCGCTTTTATTTTATTTTGTTTGAGGAGTTTCACCAATGGCCTTGTTTTGTTCTTTAATTCTAGTACTCTTGCAGAATAGTCATTGTCAAATCTAATCTGACTTTGTTTATATGTTATGGGACTTTTTCTCTAGGCTGATTTTAGTATAAGTTCTTTATCCAGGAAAGACAGGAATTTTACCACAATTGATCTTGGACATGCTTTAGATAAAGTGGGAACAGGTTTTCCTATGGCTCTGTGAGCTCTCTCTATTCCATTTGATAGTCCCTTGTTTAAATCAAGTACTTCAGGTAACCAGGAGTTTAGAAAGGTAATGATGTCCTCTTCTTCATTTTTTTTCTGGAAGACCAGTGATTCTTATGTTTGTTCTCCTTTCCCTGTTCTCCAGATCATCCATTTTATTGATTAGCCAGTTATTTTGATGTAGTAAGAATTCAGTCTGATTTTCCTCTTTCTTCAGTCTCCCATCTATGCCATTCAGTGAAGTCTCCATGTGAAGGATTTTATTTTGTTGTTGCTGTAGTATTTCCTTTAGGACATCAGTTTGTTTTTGACAATTTTCCTTGAGGTTTTCCAAATTATCTGTAAATCTACCCATTTTTAAGGACAGTTCATGTAGTGTGGAAGACATCAGTTGGATCTCTTCTTCAAAGTAGTTTCTGTGTGAGAGTTCTTTGAGCTGGCCATTTCCATACATTTGTAAAGATCTCCAATATATTTTGACAGGAAAAACTCAACAGAGTTTCTTGAAATTTGACAGGGTTGTAGTTCTGAAGTTCCTTGATAAAGTTTTGCTGATTCTATTCGAAGAAATTATTTTTTTCCTGTTTTCAGGATTGTTTTACGAGCTCTAAAAATATGCTGCTATCAGTTGGCCATCTAGGCTCTGCCCCCACAAAGACACACTTTTGAAGTACTTCAGATCTGAACATGAAGCAGTAATTGTTACTATCAAATGTCAAAGTATTAAAGATATATTTAGTTATTGAAAGTTTATCACTTGTTACTGCTCAGAATTTCTATCTCATTGAAATTGTGCAATTATCCAGAGTGCATCTGTGTTTGGCATGGGCATCAGAGATTTAGAGAGATATGGCTTGCATCTGAATCAATCCTTGGTCAAAGAAACAAATGTTAAGTATTACCTTTCACTTCCTTTAATATATTACATTGCATTCTCAAGGAACTGTGTTGCATTTATTGCATGCTGTATTTTTTCTGCACCTGCATATAATCAACACTCTGCTTGTAAAAATACTGGTTTCTGCATTGACCTACACTGCTCTGATGTTGCCTAAGCTTTACTGAGACTGCCTAAGCATCCCTGATATTGCAAACATTTTTCTGTGTTCATAGTTTTCCTGATGGTGCTTTATTTCTGCTTATATTGTTTAGCATTTTTTTACACTTAGACTCTAAATCAGTAATTTTATATTAGGACAATTTTATTCTGCTCTTTTGTGATAGAAAATGGCTGTTGCAACCAATATGAGCCAGGAACTGCTGGTGGGAAGCTTACCATGTGCTTATCTGATTGGTCCCAGGGCTTGTCTGTTTAGAAGTTCTTTTTCTCTGCTGATATAAAAGTCTCATGTCTGTGTAAATCTGTGTTCAATTATCCAGAGCTTCCCTGTGTGGCATGGATGGCAGAGAAGATTTGGAGTGATTTGGCTTGCATCTGAATCCATTCTTGGTCAAATAAATGAATATAAGTATTTTTTGCACCATCTTTAATTTATTACATTACATTATCAAAGAAGTGTGCTGCATTTACTGCATTATTTTATTTTATTAAGTGGGTGGAGAAGAGTGTCAGGAGTGATTTGTGACAGACGAGTACCTGTAAGAGTGAAAGGGAAGGTCTACAAGAGGGTAGTGACACCAGCTATGTTATATGGGTTGGAGAAAGTGGCACTGACAAAAAGGCAGGAGTTTGAGCTGGATGTGGCAGAGTTAAATATGTTAAGATTTGCACTGGGTGTGACAGGGATGGACAGGATTAGGAATAAGTATATTAGAGGGTCAGCCCAGGTTGGAAGGTTTGGAGACAAAGCCAGAGAGGCAAGACTATGTTGGTTTGGACATGTGCTGAGGAGGGATGCTGAGTATATTGGGAAAAAGATGCTATGGATGAAGCTACCAGGTAATAGGAAAAGAGGAAGGCCTAAGATAAGGTTTATGGATGTGGTGAGAGAGGACATGCAGGTGGTTGGTGTGACAGAGCAAGATGCAGAGGACAGGAAGAAATGGAAACAGGTGATCTGCTGTGGTGACCCCTAACGGGAACAGCTGAAAGAAGATGATGATTTTATTTTATTTTTGCACTTGCATATAATTAATACTCTGCTTGTAAAAATACTGGTTTCTACAATGATCTACACTATTCTGATATTGTCTAAGCTTTACTGAGATTGTCTAAGCTTCCCTGATATTGCAAAAGTTTTTTCTATGTTTGCCAAAATGTTCCTGATATTGATTAGTTCTTCTTATATTGGGCAGGATTCACGAAGCCTCCGTGTAAGAGTTATAACTCATACATGGAGGCTGCAGTTAAACGGAGTGATGTCAGCATGCTCTGCATATTCATGAGAGCATGCTGAATCACACCTAAGGCTAACACGGTCCGTGTAAGACAGTAGGGGGCGTGTCCGTAGGCCGAGCCCTGTAAGCGGACACACCCCCAGAAGAGGAAAAGTGCCCAAAGTAAACACCCACGACAGAGTCCATGGAAATGTGAATAAACACAACACAACACATGCCCCCACAGACTACGAACATAAAATGTACAAATGAACATCTCATAATTTTTTTTAAATTGTAAAGATGTTTAACCGTGAGTGCGCTCGTTTGCGCGGGCGTGCCCATAGCGCAGCTACAGTTAGCAGTCAGTGGGAAAGCATATAAGAACTAAATATGCAAAGTAAGCGAAGAAGCAATAGCATAGCAGTAGAGATGTTGGCTGGAAAGCAGGCATTCATGGTTTGAGCCCCCACAACACCAATTTTTATTTTTTAGCAAAATAAGCACGAAACAAGTCCCTGACAAATATGTACATACAAAATCACATTTTATGTAAAATGTAATGAAATAACCCATTTATATTGAAGAAATGTGAGGTAACAAAACAATAAAAAATGCCAGATGTGCCCATAGCTGAGCTACAGTTTAACAGGGTGAGTGCATCTGCCCGTAGGTGAGCAGTGGTTTAACTGGTGCAAAATGAGTGCCCATAGCTGAGCAGTGGTTTAACACGCTAAAGCTATGTGCCCCTAACTGAGCTGAGCGTAATATGCGTGCTGATAGCCAAATGAGGCTTAAACCAGCGTACCCTGTTTGCGCGGAGCTGCGCACCGTGCAAACAAGGTAACCGATGGGCAACGTTGAGCAAGCCGTATCAAAATTGCCTTTACACAGACACACCCCTCAGCATGTCTAGACAGTCATAAAAAATAAAAAGTAGTGATCACGTTCAAACCCAGGATACTATACACCATAGTCAAGGTACCAAACCACTAAGCCATGACAGCAGTATCTATAAATACAATAATAGCTAATATATAGGAATGAATGCAAACTGGAGCATGACAATGCAGGTTTACTGAAGTTGATACAATTCCAAAATGGCCAATCACAGATATGTGGGGGGAAAATGGACTATATAAACCCCATAGGTGGGAATACACAGCATAAACGATTGTAGAACTGAACTGCAGGCAGAATGACAGGTGTAGGAGAGGGTAGTTGCTTTCGAGCACAGAGGTGGGGCATTGAGGAGTCCAGGTACATGGTCTGGCTCCTAGTCCACAATCATGAGGCCCAACTCATGCACGGCCAGGTCCTCTGGGGAGCATACAGGGCTGAGGCATGGGACCGGTTGGCTCAAGATCTCACCAGTGCCACAGGGATTCCAAGGACTGGTGAGCAGGTTCATCACCACCATGCGAACCTGAAGAGATGCAAGCAGGACCAACTGAACCTTTGGATCCAGGAGGCCTGGCAAATGCCCAATGCCCCACTACTGAGTAAGTTACATTGAATTATGTATGTAAGAAATTAAACTAGCTGATATTATGGAGATGTTTATTCCAATATTACTTCATTTATAGTACAGCTGCAGGTGTCTGTTCTGCGCACCGCAGAGCCTATGACGATAGGCTGGTGCGGTTGCGCCACCAGGCAGGTCAGTAATCCACTACCAGTAACTGTAAAGAAATATAAAAGTATGACAGTCAGCAAAAGAGTGTAGTGTAGTCACTAAGGAATAAAATGTGCAAGTAACAGTGTGAAAGTGTCTGCAAGTATTGCTTGATTACAAAAGTGTGTTGCAGCCTGTAAGTCAAACAGAAAAATGAAAATGTCTGACATAAATTCTGAAATAAAAATGCCCCACCTGTAAGAAAATAGTACACAACCTGCAGCAGGCTGAAAAGTATAGCTGCAGAAGTTGATGAAATCACATGTGTGAAATATATCCCTGTTTAAATACTGAAACATGACAGAAGTGAGACTGCTGGAAAGGATTGTAATAACTACAGGTAAAACATGTCAATAAAGCCTAGAAGTAAGTACCATCCTGAATAGTAAAATGAAAGCAAGTGAGAGAGTGCGAGAAAGTGTCATGAATCCAGCAATACAGTAGTAATAACCCCTGAATAAAGTACACTGCAGTCAAGACAGAATGAAATGCATGTGAGAATCAAAACCAAACAGCGGAATCTGTTCAAAGTGTTGCTGCATCTGGAATGTGTATACCAAAATCTGGATATGTTGCTCTCAGTCTGCAATATGCAGATAGGATGATTGTCTGATATACCAAACATCCACACTTGTCTGCAGCTATATAAAGCAAATGTAACAGGATGATGTAGCTGAACAAAGCTAGATATGAATGTGTATGAAGAACAATAAAATGTATATTGATGTTGCAGTAACAGTCCTATCACCAAGTTGAAATAGTTATCATATAGGAAACTGTAGTTAGAACAGTAGTGTGTATATATCTGTAGCTATTAGAAATGTACAGCATATGTACTGGTATTTGAAGGTGTTAATATTATTTACTTCACCCCACCCTATAACCACATATAACCCATTCCACGTGAAAATGGTATGTGCAATCACAATTAACACCCCTGGATGTTTGTCCTGTTGGGTCATATATATTTGCATGTCCGTTGATGCATCTGCCCTGTTCATACATCCAAACCTGATGGCCTGTTGCCATTAATTAACCCTGCATGTTGTTGGACTGTGTATTGCTGTTCAAATTATGCATGTGTTAGGCACGTTGTTCAATGGTGTGAATATCTGGGTGTTTGGTTAATGGGACTACTAATGCATGCTGTTACAACTAATTGTTAATGGTATTATATGTCACTAACCCAAACTATCATGACATAATGCAAAACATAGGATGACAGGGAAGGCGGGTTCCAGTAGACCCACCTCTCCCACCTCAGCTGGCGAGTGCACCTGGCAATAGTGCCAAGTCTGGACCCTCCTCCGGTGGCCCTGTGCCACCTGTGGGTGGAAGCGCTGCACGGGATGGGGCTTGCCCCCCCTCTGCAAGTGTGGCCAGAGGAGAACCACCACTCACCCTCCGTAGCGTCCGGACTGTGGTGTGTAGTGAGATTCGGGACTCTGTTCTCGAGCCCCTATGCCAGCTTGAGGCATGGGTGGCACAACTTACGGGCATGCATGTTGCCCGGCCTACACAGCCCCCAGCACAGCCCCATCCTGGGCAGTGAAGGAACAGTGGCAACTGCCTAAGGGTGGGGATATCAGTTCCACTGTTGCCATCTGTGGGCTCATGGGCTCTGGATATCCAAACCTCCGTCCCCGTCAATTGTGTAACCCCCCCACACGTGTCATACACCGCCCCTGTATGCGTCTTGTTTGTCTTGTCTGTTTACCTACCCAACCTACCTCCCCACCTGTACCAACTTCCTTCACCTGACATACCACTCTCACCTGAAAAAAAAAGGGCACTCTGTACCCACAAAAAAATTACGCCCCACACATAGCTGCCCATTCCGCACACATGTCTGCTGGACATGGAATCTATCAATTACAATTGGCTGTACAACAAGTATTATTGTTGTCCTGACACCTCTCTCAGGGGTGGAAGGTTTCAAATGTCATACCAAATTACATACATATGCACAGCTGTTGCTGATGAAGAAATGGGCAGCTATGGGCCTTACCTACATCCCTCCTGCAAATCCCAAGCTTGTTTCCCTACTGTCTTACCCTCTTTGTGACCCCTTTTTCACCACTTTCCTGTCTCCCCATTTTCATTTCTTTCAAAGAAAATAGCGCAGGTGTGCGCCAGAGTAAGCACTGTTAAGCGGTTGTAAGCGGGTGTGCGCGTGTGTGCGCGGAGCTAAACACCAGTGCGCATGCGTGAGCTCTGCGCAAACCAGCACTAACCCGGTTACAACTGCTTAAAAGTGCCTTAGTCACTTTGATTGACAGGTCCTGTACTCAGTTCAAAAGCAAAATAAAATCCCACTGTCAGTCCCCAACCCAGGACCTTGGAAACACTAGTCTGTATGACCTACCACTAATCCATGACTCTTATACAAGAACATTGTCCTAAAATAAATATAACATGTAATAGTATGGATTAATGTAAAGGGAATATAGGATGTGTAGTACCCAAAGCATGTCATGTAGAATTACTGTCAAAACTACTGGATTCCCATAATAGTAGTGTGTGAACAGAAACAGCCATGCTAGTTGTTAGCTTGTAGGTAATAATGTCAGTTAAAGTACATATATAAATGTATGTATATGTACATATAAATATATATATATATATATATATATATATATATATATATATATATAAATATATATCTATATATAGTTGTAGGTGTCATTGTGCATACACACTTACTACAGGGAACAGGAGAGAGGAATGGAGAAATGTGAATCTACAACACAGCCTGAATCATGAGAGAGATACTAACCTTTACACTCACAGAACAGTGTCCACAGCATACCAGCATGGTCCCCGCCCTTACAATCTGTAAGGGCAACACCTATCCCACATACCCTTTTATAGTACTGACCTGAAATCACAGTGAGAACTGCAATCAGTACACAATTGGCTGTATGCAATTAGCAAATGCTGGCTTACAATTGGTGCAGAGGCCATCACATGGACCTATGCAGATACCTACAAAAGCATCCAGTACTAACACTCCACACATGCAATACATTCATTGCACTGTCTGGAAGCAGACAGAGGGAGAGAGAAAACTGAGAGAGAGAGAGAGAACAAAAAAAAAAAAAAACCTACACACTGTGACTCTGTGACTCTAAGCTGTCAGCAGTGACATTAGTAGCAGCAATCAGAAGCAGTGGTAATGCAACCAGCTGCGACAAACACAGGTAATGCAAAGTAGCAGATTAATATTGTGCATACTGTGAACCCTCCAAATGTGTCATAGGTTTGTATCTATAGGTATGTCCATGTGATATGTTGTGTGTACGTAGTTCCACCAAAAGGGGATGACCATACATTACATGTCAATCAGTCTTAGGTCATGATCCTGGCAGCAGTTGTCTGTGCGTTGCCCTCAGCAATGGCTGTAGTGACTGCTTTGAAAGGTCAGCCAGGTTCAAAAGGCAGGATCAGCCCATCACAAAGGCACACTGGCTAGGAACAAGTGTCTGCAGGTACCCAATATCACTGCATATGCATCCCATACTGCATAATTCCATAGCTTAGCAGTCCAGGCCGGTTATGCATATGATGTGGTAGTTCCCATGGTCAGTTGAGGTGCCTCCTTAGTGGTGTGGGAACACTGTCGCTGTATGCCACTGTCCAGGTACATAGCCTGTAGTATGGCCAAGATAAATTATCAGTGTTATATGCGGTTGTATGTCCTCTTGGAGTGCAGGTAGCACACATCCAGGGATACCATGAGGTCACAGTGATGCTGTGTGTTCTGCTCTGCTGAGGCAGTCCTCACCTGGACATGTGAGATGATAGGGAGGGTACATATAGCTGTGATAAATATTTCGACTGGTGGGGGAGAAGGAGGGAGGATACGTGCACCGAACCTGTCTGCAAGACTGTTGCCAATATCCGTGTGTTTGGTGAATGTTAAGTAGGTGTGTATTAACACAGAGCATATCTGAGGCATGTGGTCCATATGTGTAACATAACTGAAGAAGGCCTTGTGGTCATCCATAGTGTTTCTGGCCATTTCCCTCCCAGAGTAGGCTGTGGCCATTGTTATGACGGACCGTAGCGTAGTACCAGTGCTGACCACAGATGCCTTCCCTTAATGTGAATGTGCTCTGTCCTGCAGTAGCCTCCTGCTATTGTTATACAATCTGCCTCTGTCTGGGGTCCACTGGACAGAATGCCTAACCTTTGTGCATAGGGTCTGGGTTAGAAATGTGTGTGCAAGTTCCATGCAATCTGTGGCATGTCCGTGGTAAGCATTTGCAAAGGGGTCAGCAGTGCGGGTTGTGGCTTCCACTGGCCCAGTGTGCTGCATGGATACCATCTCAGTCCCAGCAAGTGAATAACTGTCTAATCACATACATATCAAAGTGGTGGTGGTGGTGGGATATGTATATCCAGGCCGAGTAACTTCTGTCCACATCACTGTAGTGGATGGCATCCCACATACAGTACCTTGGGATGAACCCCCAGAGTGAGGTTGTGCATTGGACCTGTCAGTGTGTGCTGACCGATGGGGCATGCTACTATGTTGTGTGGAATGTGGCAGGTATTGTTGCACAGGTGTTGGCTGAGCACTGATATCTGGCCATGTACCTGTGTATCCACCATGACACACACACACATGCAACATATGGGAGTAGTAGTATATCACTACACATGAGTATCATGTATAGTATGTGTGCCATATATTGCTGACATAGTCTGCTGATATCCTGTTTGTGTTCTCTTCCAGGGAGATGGCGCATCAGCGTAATCCCGCTTACTCTGCAGCAGAAGACAAGGAGATCCACCAGATCCTGGTGCGGGAGTATGACATCCTGTTTTCCCGCACCAGTCAGAATCAGCAGGAGAGGGCTGCACTGTGGCAAGACCTTGTCCGTAGGGTAAATGATATTGGCACGCATAACAGGACATATGAGCAGGTACGACATCACTGCAGTGATTTAATCTGAAGTGTCCGTCAGCGTGCATCAGATATCCACAGGCAACAGGTTGCCACAGGAGGTGGGGTGGCCACACATCCCCCCCTCACCAGACTGGAGGGGCTACTCCTAAGTGTTGTGGCTCCAGCCCCAGAACAGCAACAGCAGTACACCTGCATCATGATGGAGGCTGGATCCACACAGCAGCACGACATGGAGCATGCAGTAATATGCCATATGTACACTTGACTGTTCTGTACACTGTATCATATGCAATATCAATGGCACAGTTGTGCCCACTGAGATTAATCTCATAATTTCTGAAGGTCCCTCCAGGGTTACAGCAAGGCAGGCCATCCATGCTGGTGAGTGTGTTTAACATAACCTATAATAGTCCTGATAATGCTAGTAACAGTAGTGTAACTCAGTAGTGCTCTGTGTATATATTGCGGGGTGTGCATGTGTGCAGGTGTGCCTGTGCCCATGTGTGCATGTGTGCAGGTGTGCCTGTGTCCACGTGTGCATGTGTGCATGTGTGCATGTGTGCCTGTGTCCACGTGTGCATGTGTGCATGTGTGCCTGTGTCCACGTGTGCATGCCTGCATGTGTGCATGTGTACACGTGTCCACGTGTGCATGTGTGCATGTGTGCAAGTGTCCATGTGCCCATGTGTGCATGTGTGCATGTGTCCATGTGTGCATGTGTCCACGTGTGCATGTGTGCATGTTTCCACATATGCATGTGTCCACGTGTGCATGTCTGCATGTGTGCATGTGTGCCTGTGTGCATGTGTGCATGTGTGCATGTGTGCCTGTGGGCATGTGTCCACGTGTGCATGTGTCCACGTGTGCATGTCTGCATGTGCGCCTGTGTCCATGTGTGCATGCGTGCCTGTGTCCATGTGTGCATGTGTGCATGTGTCCATGTGTGCATGTGTGCATGTGTGCAGAAGTGCATCACTGGTAACAATGTCTGGAGACTGTAAACTGTGTTTCCTGTCTTCCTCCCACAGGTTCTGGTGCTGCTCTGGTGACCTGCAGAGTACTGGTAATGATGATATTTGTGTAATGGTACAGGAAGGTGTGTCAGGGTCCGCCATTGGTCAGCCAATTGACAGTACACAGCTGTCAACCCCATCATTGCGCACAGTCATCCTGCCAGTACATCCTTTGTCACCATTGTCCCTAGGTGATGGACAGGATACAATGGGCATAGACCAGGGTAATGTGGTACCTGTGGCACATGCGTCACCACACAACAGCCATGGGCAGGGTCCTCCAATGGTACCACACAGACAGTTGCCCATGGGTTCTCATGGGAGCATCCGTGGGCGTACTGCCTCTGGCCGACATGCCCAAAGAGGTCTGTCAACCTCAGCTATGTTTTGGACTGTCATGCAGGCACAGTTGCGTATGGAAAGGCACACCAGACAGGGTCTGAGGGAGCTGAGAGCATGTTGCACAGCCATGACAGACAGTATGCGTGACATTGCGGATGCTATCCGTAATTTCACCAATGTCATAGACAGACGTTGTGGGGACATATTACAGCAGTTCCACAACCAAATGTCCATGAGCCAGGGCAATGGTGGGCGTTTGCGGCATCGACGTGGCCGTATGCTGGCAACAGCAGCAGCTGGCAGTCAGCACGGACGACAACAGGCTCGCGCACACCTCCATAGTTTCAGCAGCAGCCCCAGCAATGCTGGGTCTGTGCTGTCATCCGAACGCCCCAGGAGACCACGTGCACGTGGCTCTGGACAGTCCCAACAGGGACCTGTGTCCAGTCAACACACTCCAGCTTCTGATGGCAGTACCCAGTCTGACTTAGTACTGGATACGGTCCATAGCACCCCTGCCAGGCACAGGTACCGTGTCCATGCCCACAGACACTGATCTGTATGACCTGCCAGGTGCAGTCTGTGGCTGTCCATAAACCCCTGTATATGGCAGCCATGAGGTGGAACTGTGTGTGTGTATACACACATGCGAAATGTTAACACCTAGAGTGACCACATACATGCACACACTGCACCAACACTGCCCCACCCTGTACTGATGCCCCTCACCAACACACATACACACACATGTCAATTGGTGGTATCAGTGGCAGACTCATGCATACCTAATTCACACCCTGTGCATATGATGACACTGTGCCACCTCCTGCAATCTCCAACATCATTGCGGGAACAGGTAAACACGTTGCTGATGCACAGGATGACTACATAGAAGTGTATTAGTAGTATCATGTTGGTAACAGTACAGTGTGCTGCTATGACTGTGTATATATCCCAGCATGCCTGCTGCAGTAACTGCATGAATGTCCTGAATTGTTATCTGCGCCCATAGTACATACCAAAGTGTAACAGCTGCACATAATTGCATGCCGGTGGTAAGGATGTCAACAGATAGCCGCATACATGGATAGCACAGGGGGGAAGCTAACGCAAGTAGTGATATGCAATGGTGGACATGTACAGTAATGGTGTCAAGTTGCCCACAATGACTATGCAATATGGATGTTCGTGCATGTAGATATGTGTGCAGTACCAATGTAATCCAAATCACAAATAACTATGACATAATATCAGTTCTACCATGGGCATCTGCGCTGTGTACTCCTGGGTACATGTTGATAGTGCCTACATAGTTGCATTGTTACTTACTGTTATTGTTACCCCTTCTTTGTTGTACAATGCACTACTTCCAGCCCTGCTTACTGTAGCTTTGCTTGCATGCATGTTCGCTTGGGGTTCCCTGGAACACTGCTTACACCTGCAATGCAGAGTTACAGTGCTTCTGTAGACTCCTAGTGACATCTGCATAGCGTAGGATACGTATGTCAACTTTACACATGACGGAACGTCACTGTCTGTCCTGTACGCATGTACGTTGCCTGTGACACATTGCACATGTCTTACCTGGCATTTACCCATGTGTGCAGTCATATATGCCAGTGCTATGAAACAGTAGCGGTACACCCACACATACACACCTTCAGTATGTTGTTCCCCATTGGCCCTATGTGTTGGTACTCACCATGGCAATCACACTACTTGGGTAGCATGTGCAAAGGTAACCTGTGAATCACCTCTATGGTCCAGTTGTGGTTTATGTGAGTCATGTGGCAATGTCACAGCTGCCACATGTATGCAGTCAGCCATCACCCTTGGCCAGGAACGCACTATTGGCATTACTAGCCAACTAGCCCTGTTTGGCTGTGCTGATAGTGTAGTGACATCCCCTGTGTTTACTGGGGGAATATGCAGCATCTGGTGTATTGTAGTATTTGCCAAAAGGATCTGTTCTCTCACACTTGCATTTACACACACCCTACTACTCACACGCACACACTTGCCATTTGCAGGATTCATTCCTCTACCTAACTAAGTCACGACACGTGAGAGAGACGCATTAGCAAAGCGCACTATTTGGATTACTAGATAGATCTTCTTCTCTGGCTTTACTTATAGGGTGCTGACAACATCAGTATTTTGAAAGAGTAATGTGCATTAGGTAGTGTGATCTCCTGATTGCCAAACTATCATGATTTTCATACAGAAATGCACACACACAAACTCCCCACATCCAAACACACACACACACACTTGCCACTTGCAGGTTTCAAACCCCTACCTAAAGATGTTATGGCACTTGAGAGTGATGCTGTAGCAGATTGCGCTATTCTGAGTACTAGCAGATGTCTCTTCTCAAGCTGTATGTATAGGGTGCTGTCATCATCACTGTTTGGAAAGGGTAATGTGCATCATGTAGTGTGATCCCCTGATTTCAAAAAAGCACATGTTTTTCATACAGAATTGCACACACACAGAGTCCCCACATCAAAACACACACACATGCCATTTACAGATTTCAAACTCCTACCTAACTATATTATGACACTCGGGAGAGACGCATTAGCAGAGTGCGCTATTCACATTACTGGGAGGCTTCCCTTCTCCTGCTGTACATATAGGGTGCTGACATCATCAGTGTTTAGAAAGGGGAATGTGCATCCTGTAGTGTGTTCTCCCAGTTGCCAAAAGGCACATTTCCCTCACACAAAATTGCACACACACTAACCCCCCTCATTCAAACACACACGTGCCATTTGCAGGATTCAAACCACTACCTAACTATGTTATGACACTTGATTCTGATGCATTACCAGACTGCACTATTCGCATTACTGGAAGGCTTCCCTTCTCCTGCTGTACTTATAGGGTGCTGACATCATCAGTGTTTAGAAAAGGGAATGTGCATCCTGTAGTGTATTCTCCTAGTTGACAAAAGGGATACTTCTTTCAAACAGTCTTGAACACACACTAACCCCCTCCACACACACTGAGCATGTACAGGATTCAAACCCCTACCTAACTATGTTATGACACTCGAAATGGACACATTAGCAGAGTGCGCTATTCGCATTACTGGGAGGTTTCCCTTTTCCTGCTGTACTTATAGGGTGCTGACATCATTAGTGTTTAGAAAGGGGAATGTGCATCCTGTAGTGTATTCTCCTAGCTGGCAAAAGGAAAACTTCTTTCAAACAGTCTTGAACACACACTAAGGATGTACAGTATTCAAACCCCTACCTAACTATGTTATGACACTCAAGACGGACGCATTAGCAGAGTGCTCTATTCACATTACTGGGAGGTTTCCCTTCTCCTGCTGTACTTATAGGGTGCTGACATCATCAGTGTTTAGAAAGGGGAATGTGCATCCTGTAGTGTGTTTTCCCAGTTGCCAAAAGGGACATTTCCCTCTCACCCACACAAACCCCACTCACTCACCCACACTGAGCATTTACTGGATTTGAACCCCTATCTAACTATATTATGACACTTGAGGGAGACGCATTAGCAGAGTGCACTATCCGAATTACTGGGCATCTGTTCTGCACCTGTAGTATTTATAGGGTGCTGACATCTTTATTTCTACAGAGGTATGTACATGTAGTTCTACCTGTCAGGTGGGGGATAGCATATATATGCACTTGCAGCCACCTACGTCAGGGTCAGATATGCACATCGCACTGGCAGGTTATGTTCTATACCATGCTTTGGGACCACAGGACCTGTAACACACAACACAACCAGTCCAGAACACCACACCCACATCCAGGACACACACTTAGCTTCCCTGGGAACAGTGCCAGGATATGCAGGTGTTCACATACACCATTCCAGTTGTTAACATCAGGTACAGGCATATTGTGTGTGAGAACTACTCAGGCCTCTACCACTTTATCCTACAGCCACTACAATTTGTGGGTCCATGTGCTATGGCAGAGCCACACACCACAGCCACATGGGGGAATACATATTGCACCTGTCCATCTGCAATGTGGGTACTCACTGTTCCACACCAGAGGTAGACCACCATTGTTGATATCTGACCATACCCACCTTTCCCTGGACATCCATATCCCATCTCCACCCCCAGGTAAGGTTGTCACTGCACACAAACTGTATTTAGCACAAGCAGACTCTACACTCGTGTAGACTGGGGTGGATGACTTCAGAGGACCCATGCTGCGGGACTATACTGGCCACTCAGCATAATCCTTGACAACTGCATTCTATGAGCATGTGTACGGTTTGCATTGGTCATGCTATCCCACATATACCCATGACTGCTCCACAACAAGACACCTGTCAGCTGTAGACCAGCCATATATGCGCTGTACAACAGACAGAGTGACCTAATACATTGCAGAGCTGTAGCCCACCGAGGGAGGACATCTGTGAACAGTTCCAGCATGGCACTTCATTCACACATACTCATTACAACACAGTGTTGACAGTGGAATCATCCATAGAATGCAGATAGGACTCCCCTCAGTCTGTTATTGACGGACACCTACTGTCAGAGATCCTCAGCAACCCTCTCACAGCACACACCGACAACATGGCTGTGGCTTAGCACATTCAATCCCTGGGACCTCCCCAGTGCCCCTGCTTGACAGAGGTACAGCTCGCTAGCCTCACATGTTGCCTTCTGTGACCTACTTTACAGTGGCACAATAGCCTACTGTCCTGGGAATGCAGATGCCAAGCACACTCTGGCTGAGCTGTCATTCCCTAGGGCAACAAGCCTAGTATTGACCTCTACACCCATATGTTCAGTTGTCGGATGCACAATATTTGTTGTGCTGTTCTACTGTTTGCAGGTCTTTATTGCCATAGCATTCCCTGTTCCTATGACCAACTTGTGTATCTGTGGAAGATGTTTGCATATGACGGCAATCCACTATATCACTTATGTCTCTGTAGTCCTTTACTGTGTGCACTGGGCTGATTGCTGTGTTGTGGTTGGTTCCTGGACTGACACGTACAAATACCAGATATGTGTGGCCAACTGCTAAACAGAGATATGGCCTAAGTGAGTGAGCATGCCCAGTTCAGCCTTTCCATGGCATGTTGTCTGACATATGCCTCATTTATCAAAGTGTGCGAGCATGCCCAGTGTGAGCTTTCCATATGTTGCACTCTGAAGTCCACCACATATTTGGGTGTGTGTGAACTTCAACAATATCTCATGTTTATGGTTGTGTGTTGGGTGTCATGTTGTGTACTAACTGGCCAACTGCTTCGTGTCTGCCACAACAGGGATTATACTGTGCCTGCAGGGATTGCATGGGATACTTTGCAGACAGTTCTCAACATACTTTCATAATGACCTAACACTGTAGTACCGTATAGTGTACTGGTTCAGTACTTTCACTGTGGTGGACAGTATCCTGGGCTTTAGTCCTATGACTGCTTGACATCTTCATAGTGAGCACAACAGACTGTGTAGGGGCCAGTTGTGCACATATGACCATGTTGCAATATGTTCAGATATGGACTACCTACACCAGGCTCGTTCAACATTGCTAGTGTATTCCACATCATGGGTGGACATTGGCAAACACTAGCGATGTTCCCTAGGCCATTTCTAATGCTAGTCACAGGGTGTTTTTGTCCTTTGACACACATTGTAACTGGAGTTTGCCATGACATATGTCATGGTTAGTTTACTGTGCCTCCGTCTACCTCTGACATAACAGTGATACCCAGGGTTAGCCTACCATCTCCCATCCACTCATCAGGATTCCTCTTGAGGGGTGTCGATATGTGACTCTCTGGCTGACCTGTACCAGGAGTTTACTGAAGAGTGGGGGTGCCTTCTGTGTTATGGATCATTCTGTACACAGATGTCAGTGCTGGGGTTCAGGTCTCTCATGTGCATAGCTCACTGCCATTCAGATTGTACAAGGTGCAACATGTTCATTCATTCCAGGTTGGACATGGCTTCATACATCAGGCACAGCATTCCTGTAGCTGGGAAGTATGGCGGTGTGTGGGGCTGCAGTTTGTTTACTCAGGCAACACATGGCATCTGTTCATGCTCTTTGCTACTCCTGGTGGGGTACTGTTGTGGACTTTACAGTTGATGGAGGTGTCTGCTGCGGTATATCCCACAGGGGATATTGTAGTCACTTGTGATGCTGATGGAGGATGACTGCAGAGCCACAGTGAGTTCCCCTTATCTACATCTGCCAACCTTCATGTTTGGGTGGGTATATAGTATATGTTTCTGCGAACACTACAGCCACATGTTTGTCCATTGCAGGATATCTATCACCTTTTGTACCCAGGTCTCACATTACATGTAAGGTACCTCATGGGTTAACACCTGTGTGGTAATTTGTGGGCACTTACTGTATATCCACGGTGGTTGTCTATACACAGTTCTGCAGTTAGCTTGCTGACATGGCTATGGCTACAGTTGTCTGTTTGTAGGTGGCCCTTTTGTGGGTTGGTTGTGTCAGCTGGGGGTCGGATATGATGGGCTGTTTGTACTCTTCTGCATACATGTTCAGTCACAGTCCTTCCATGTTGGCCTATACCTATGGGACATATATACAGAACGGGGTGGGGGGGCCAAGACCAGGCCTTGTGGGATGCCACCCATATCCGCTTTATAGTCTGACATGGATGCGGCATGTCTGACCATGTCAGTTCTGTCCTTGGTCTGGTTTGCAACCCCTCTACTCACATAGGGGTATATATTTAAGCTGGTGAACATATCCATACTGAACTCGTACGGTAATGTCTAGAAGCATGTGCACGGTCCAGCTACACCGTGTGGACCACATTGCCCTCATCAATGACCTTAATGACTGCTTCAAATGGGTCAGACATGTTTAGGGGCAGGTTCTGAAGTTACGACAGCCACACTGTGTAGGGTCCAGTATCAGTAGGTCCACAATAGCCTTCTGTCTGTGGTACATACTGATCCTTTCCATAGCTGTGCAGAACAAGCTTGTCAGGATCCGGGGGTGGTAGTTTGGAGTATCCATTCAGGCAACACCTTTGTTGTGATGGACCACTGTTGTTGTACACTGCTCTTTGGGTACATATCCTGTCGTAAGGCTGACATTGGGCAGTAGTGTGATTTGGCATTCCATTATTCTTGGAGTCCATGTTGGCCTCAGCACAGGACACCATCACATACCTTTGCTGCTGTGTGTTCTGCTTTGCAGATGATGGCTGTTACCTCAGCATCTGCAATGTCAGGGGACCATCAGTCTCCTGGGATAGGTATTTTGCACTCTGGCGGGGGGGGGTGTTTGCACTGCACCTGACAGGTTGTATGTTAGCAATATGTGTGTGTGTTTGGTATGGTGTTTGTAATATCTGTGTGATTAGGAGCATATCTGTGGATGCCCAACATGGTTCCTACCATCAGTTGGGTAACCCTTTTGATTATCCTTAGTGTCCTGTACATTTTGTATCTTCATAGGTTCATGGGTTCATACTAGGCTATATACCTTAGGCCATTAATAAGCCTAGCCAGAGTGTGTGTGTCTTTCGCCACCCTTTGCTATGTTCAATTATGGCCATTTATGAAGTTCTTCACTGTGCCTCTGTCTGGTCGTGACACAGTGAGTACCCCCAGTATACATGTATGGTCATCCATCCACTTGGCAATATTCCTGTTGAGGGGTGTCAGTGAGGGGCTCTGCCTACCATGGATTGGGATCCTGTTTCTGGGTGTGGGGAGCCTCTGGGATATGTATCTGTCCCACCAGCACATCTTATTTCATTATGTGTTGAGGCTGACATCTGTGACTCTCACAGCTCCAATGGCTTTGATTTCCTGTGGTGGAGCATGTCCATTACTCCTGTGTTGGACATGGCCTTGTACAACAGACATACAATGCCTCTGTGTAGGCAGTCTGTGACTGCAGTCAGCTGGGGTGTCTACAGCCAGGCAGCATATGACATATATTTCACACCCTTTATCCTGTTGGTGGGGTAACTATGAGGTCTTCCAAACTGCTGCAGGTGTCACGTATGGTACATCCCATATGAGTCATTGTACTAGATTATGGGTCTGATAAGGGAACAGTACAGCGGCACAGTGACCTCTGTTGATGTTGATGTGAATCCTTTCATGATACGGTGTCCAATATCGACAATCTTCATAGCCACATTGGCATTGTGGGTGTCACATGTCAGATTAATGTCGACCTGTGTCCCTAGGTCCCTGATTACTCCTTGCATACATAATAGTTTGACACCTATGTGGTAATTTGTGTGTACCTTGTCTGGTATTTGGTGGGACATTGATATTGTCCAGTGTCTTCAGGATGTCTGGGTGGAGTTCTTGTGTGTGAGAGTGTGGTCTGTCACATGCTACAGACTGTACAGCAGTTTTGACTACAGTTATGTGCACATGGGTGGTCTCCGCTGCTTTGTGCATTGTCAGCTACCTGGCAATGTGGGTGTCTGTGCTGCATATGGATACTCCCCTTCCTTTGATGTTTTGGTGCAGGTGTTGGGGCCATAACACATGATATGTGGTATAACCTAGTAGTGCTGGTGTGCTATCACTAGGCTTGCAGCAGGCTTCTGTCACTGCACAGACATCGATGTTCTCCATAATGGGAAGTGCCTCAGGGGCATGCATATTGCAGTTTACACATCTGGCATTGGTCAGCATTACCCTTATGTTTCCTACCACTTTTTGACCTTGCCTACATACGGCTCTATGGAGGCGGCAAAGGCCTTATCCAGTATCCAGATGCACACGGGTAACAGGTGCAAGCCATCCCTGGAACAGCGGCATGGCTTGTCATGCTTGACATCTCAAGAAGACAGACATTAGACCCTCTTGGACTGACAGCTGTAACTGTGCCAGCTGTTAAACACGAGCATTCTGTGTTTGTACTGTGGCATCATTCTTGGTGAGGGTTGGATGCTGCACACAGCCAGTGTCATACCGCCCTGGGGTACATACTCAGAGGGCCCATCCATGTCTCTTTTCATATTGACCAGGGAGGTACATCTCAGGTAATTCACACCAGCATGGACATTGAGTGCATCATATTTCTGCTTGCTTTGGGGTGACCTGCGTACTTGTGTTATGTGGCATTTTGTGGCAGCCTACAGGCAGCTTACTCTACCCTTTCCATTGTTCAGTCTGGTGAGTGGGACAGCAGTGTGTCTGCCTATACAGACACCTATTATGACTGTATCAGGCATGTTGTCTCTCCTTCTGGCCTGTGACTGTTTGGCACACCAGCTTTGCATACTATTCATTGCATGTGCTATGTTTGAAGGTTGTGGTTGCTTGTGATCTGCTTTGGAGGCTTCTGTTGGTATAGTGTGTTTGTAATTAAGGCCTCCGGGAATATTTGTCTGTGTTTATGTGTTTGGTTTACAGTTGTGGTAGGTCTAAGTGGGACTGGGTTTGTGGTGTATGTGGTTACCTTCTCCTCCTGACTAGTTTTGACAGTACTGAGTTGGTGGAGCTCAACCTCTGGTTTGGATACATGGATGCATCTATCACATATATTTGTATTTATTGGGGGGTGTTGTGGTTGTCTGTGTACTTGGGACTGGAGTCACATTGCCTCTGGATTCAAAGATTCTACTTGTTGTGGCTGGACTTATTGGATTGTATGTGTGGACATATGTTATTGCCATACTACTGGTCAGGGATTACTTCACTTTTTATGTTTGCTCTATCATGTGGTAGCTTCCTCATTCTCTTGCATGGTTTGGTAATGGCTGGAGTCCAGCATGCCAGATGCCTGCATGTATGGCATTCTGTGTTTTTGTTATTTGTGATTGCATACTCCAAGCATTCCTGGCTGTGTTCAAGGAATGCCTGTATAACATGTTCTATGGTGTGTCCCATATTCTGCACTTGCACAGGGCCTTTTGTGGGTTCATCATCGGTTTTGAGGGCTGCAACCTATGCTTTACACATGTTTTTCACTGTGGTATTCTGGCCAGGGACTGGGGTCAGGATGTGTATATCCAGTGTGATTACTCTATGGTGTAGTCTTACCAGTGAGGGGTACACTTCTCATCTTGCCATCCAGTACACATGTTGCTGATTATCACATCCAGTATGCTTACCCCTCTTGTGGGAGTGGTACATTGTTCCTGGGCATTTTGGTTTATGGATTCTGGGTAATTTTCTCCTACTGTGTTGGTGCTAGTATAATGCTCCCGGTGTATGTCTGGGTATTTTCAGTCAAGCAATATAATGTGGTTTGGGGGGCTTGATATATTCATGTATTCCGACATAGGCCAGGTGCAGTTCCTGGTATTAGGACAGTAGTCTGCAGCAGGCTATATACTGGGAGGTGGTTTTAGCCATTGGTATTTGACCAGGGCTAATCCATGCTGCTTCTTGTTGTGGTACCAACATGGGGGTGTGGTTATCCTTGCCATTTCTTGCTAGTCACCCTCCTTTTGTAGCTTGTTCCATGTTTTGTGGCTGTACAGCACAGTATGAGGTGTGACCTGGTAGTGTTCTCTATTGCAGGACTGGTATCTACATTCTCCATACTGTGTGCATTTACACTGCACACATCTTGCTGTTTAGACATCTGTCATTGGATAGCATTACATCTAGGTTCCTATCCCTTGTAGAACCTATGAAGGTGGGTTTGTGTTTTGAGACTTACCTATTCAGTGCATGCTGTGGGTACTGACAGCCTTTGCCAGGATCCATGGGGCATGGCATGATAGGTGCACGCCACCCCTAGCAGGTGGTGCATCATGTCATGCTCTGCATGTCTTCCCAGTCTGAAACACATTGGCTCCCCTTTGACTAACTGCATTACTTCAGCCAGTTATTGCACTTGATCATCCCATCGTCATTTTGTGGCTTCATGCTTGGTGAGAGTGGATGTTAGTCAGGGTGCTCTTGTGTGCATAAAATACATGGTGTTACATTACTTAACACATGGCATTCATGCCTCAGGTGGTGCTGCAGGGCTGCCTCTGTCAGATGCGCATATTACACTTCCCTGTACATGTTTGTGAGCAGGTCATGTCATTTTAGGCATCCATGTTATTATTTGAGTGAGTCAGAGGGGGTATCATTCCCAGGGTTCCTACTGAGCCAGTGTATGTGCTATGCATTGCCTCTTTGTCAAGGCCAGGGCATACTGGGCATCCTCCTTCTGCCTACTGGGGCAGGTTCAGGTTGTTCCTCCTCCGAGTCACGCTCTGCCTGTGATGGCCTTGGCATTGGTGGGGGGCTGTTTGGCCCGGCCCTATGCTAGTCCTGCTGCAGCTGTTTTCACAAGATCATATTATGTAGCATAGCACATACCATGACAATTTAGGTACACATAGTTGGTGTGTACTGCAAGGCTCCATCAGATGTGTCCAGACACCGGAACTGTGACTTGAGCAGCCCAAACACACGCTCTATTACATTACGTGTTTGTGCGTCTGCCTCATTATGGCGTTCCTGTTTAGGTGTGTGTGCATTTCTGATGGGTGTCATCAGCCACGGCTCCAGTGCATAACCTGCATCCCCCACTAGGTGTCCGTGTGGGATGTCCCCATTAGCAAATGTCTGGTACAGCTGCGTCAAATGCCAGATGTGGGAATCGTGGTAACTCCCAGGGCAGCCAGCACACACATTCATTATTATGCCCTGGGCATCACACACGACCTGGCAGTTGATGGAGGGGAAGCCCTTGCGGTTAATGTAGGCCCTATCCAGCTCACTGGCTGGTGCTTTGATGCGTATGTGCATGCAGTCTATTTCACCCACTACCTCAGGGTATTCCGCTATTTGCTGGAAGAGACGCATATTGCTGGCCAATGCCTCACGGGCATTGGGGAAATATACATGATCACCGACATGTGCTGACATGGCATCCAGGAACTGGTGCAGTACCCTGGAGGCTGATGCCTGTGATATCCCCATCATATCGCCAGTTGGTCTCTGGAAGGTACCTGTTGCTAGTATTCTTAGGCCAACACATACCTTGGTTTCCACTGGGATGGGTTCCCCTCTGTTGGTTCTGTGTGTGAGGCGTGGCCTGCACAGCTCAACAATTTGCTACAGGAGCTCTCTGTCCACTTTATAGCGCTCTACTATCTCCAGCTCATGTAACCCGTGGTAGGTGACCCTGGGCCTGTACACTCTTCTCCGTCTCCTCACTGTGGGTTGTCTGGCACCATCTGCATTGTCACCACCCTCAGCAAGTCGCCTATGTCTCATTATGACAGCTATGGCAGCCCCTAACATTTCTGCTCTGAGTTAAGCTTTTTCAGTTTTCACTTCTATTAGCTTACTCCTGTCTTGCAGTGTCTCTTAAGAGAAACATCCTGCACTACTGTTTGCAGAGTTTTAAGTGCTGGGCTGGGCTACTATTCTGCCTGTGTAATTGCCTGCTTCTAATTGTTTTCACCTGGTAGCTTCAGCAGTTATCCCTGCTAACTTCCTATTAATTCTGTTGCTTCCTTTTTCCTCTCTGTTTCCTCAGGGGGGAGCAACGTGCATACCATCAGAAACACGCTCACAGTGGCTTACACACGCGCACACGTTCTTACATTGTTCAGAATCTACTTATTCGGGTTAAAATGCGTGTACACCCACACAAACACTGTTACACGTCTGCCAACAGCCTCCAACATACTCAGCCTGCCCTACACATGCGCACACCCACGCAAGCAGTATTAAACATCTCCCAACACGCTCCCACATGCTCAGTCTGCCTTACAGGAGTGCACACTGCCCTACTCGCGCTTCATGGCGCGCACACGTGCGCATGCACGCCCAGCAAGAAACTTTGGTGTAAGTAACAGTGTACACCTTCCATTTCTTGACTTTACATGACTTATCTAGTGGCACACCTCTTTCCAGGATCTGTGTCTGTCATCTGTCATGTTACACTGGCCTCCAATGAACTGCATTTCTTTCTACCATTCCCCCCTGTGATGTCACCTATCTCCTACTCTATTACTCCCCCTTATGTATCTCTTACACTACTCAGACTGTGCTCATTTGCTATGTGACTGTGACATTCAGTATCCTAACCCTCATTTACATGAGATTGCCTACTAATGCTTAGTTACATGTCTTAGACTCAGCTTCCCCCCTTAGCAACCACTACACGGTGGCCATGTTGTTTTTGGTCTGCTGGTCCCTGCATTGTCATTCCATGTATTGCATGAAACCCACATTTGTGTATTTATAACCTTCATTTTCATGTTTTATACAGTGCAGCCCGTTTGCGCGGGGCTGCGCTGGGTGTAAACATCGGCGATCGCCGAAAAAAAAAATTATATTTTTAATATTTTGGCATCGGGTTATATTGCCAATGGCCACATATTTGGCCATTGCCATGCTGCCTGAGTCATATGCATCCTTTTTTTGGAACTGACATAGCTCCATTGTGGAATTTGCAGAAACATACTCAGTTGTCAACTGAGTACATTTCTGCAGCTAAAACGTCTCTTACACAGACTGGTTTCTGCTTCGTGGATCACTAATATACCTCATTTGCATACCTTTCAGCTGCAAGTGAGGTATTTAGCATGTCCACGCCCAGGTCCATGTAAGAGACATTTTAGCTGGTCTCTTACACGAAGTTTAGGGCTGTTCCTGGATCGCGAGGCTTGCATGGAGTTTTGCACGTCTCTTACACTCCGTGCAAGCCTTCGTGAATCCTGCCCATTGTTTATTCTTTCTCTTACACTTTTTGCAGGATAGGGCTGATGCAACCTATCTGTACTGGGAACTGCTGGTTGAAGGCTTATTGTATGCTTATCTGATTGGCCTGAGGGCTTATCTGCTTAAAAGTTATTTTTTCTGTAATGATATAAAAGCCTAACAGGTGGTTGGCAGTGTACTGTATATATGAAAATGCATGGGTGTTGTCATTTTCTCTAAAAGAAACTCTCTTCAAACTCTTCCACACTTCAGTACTGCTCTAGGAGGAATTGGTTTATGTACAGAGCAGCAACACAGCATATGTCAGCTTAGCTTATATTAAGTATTATACCCAGATCTCAACTGATAGTTAGCACGCCCCACTCCTTTTTCATGTATTAAGGATCTTCAAAAATGTCTAAGTGTTTTGCTTTTGTCTATCCTTACAATTTGGAGGCTATGGGCATCCTGATGCAATGTAGCAATTGCCTAATTGATTCATGTTCACTGACAACCACTTCATTCTGAAACAAATTAACTCAGTATCTGAGAGGTGTAGGTACACAATATCACTGGAGGCAAAACTTCCATATACAGAAACAAAAAATGTCAAATAGGTTGTCAATGACACATGCACACACCTCACTACTATTAATAAGGAACTGAGACATAGACCCAGACATGCAGAGGTTCTCATGTATAATCTACCCATAGTGCAAAGGCCTCCTAGGCACAGCCCTCAGAAACTCCACATGCATACAAACAAGACAGCTCCCACAACAACACACAAAACTATAACTCATAGTAGATCAGCTCCAAAGTCCATAAGGCATATTTTAGTCATAAGGCTCTCTTGTTGTGAGACACAATGATGTCCCTGTAACCAGGCTGGAAAAGGAGATCACAATTAGCTGTCTGTCATGAAACAGGATCTGCCAGATCATGCAAGCACTTATGTCACTGAACCACAAGTACCAGTATGATGCTGTCATAGTCCATGTGGGTATTAATGATCTGAGATGTACCTCCCTGGACTGTATGAAGAGAAACATGATTGTGCTCTCAGATTATGTCCCCCAGGCAGGTACAATCCTAGCCTTAAGTAGAATCTTACCCTCTCCAAGGATGATGTCACAATACCAGCAGAAAATGATTGACTTTAATAATTGGCTTAGTTACTGGTGTCATTCCAAGGCGGTCCAATATATGCCAGCCTGGGGTGATATGATTGACAAGCCACAGTGTTTTGCCAGTAACTGTCTGCACCTTTCACCACTAGGCTTTTGGATATTGGCCAAAACTTTATCGGGCCCCATAGTGCCTTTTTTAGGCTTTGCCAAATAGATAAACCTTCCAATGTAACAAAACTTAACAACTGCTCAGTGCTAGGAATCTTAACAACAAACCGCACTCTTCACCCTGGAGAAAGTGGGCATTTGTGCAGTCAGAGAAACATAGTTCAAAACCACAGACAGAACTCGGGTAATTAAAAGCTACAATGCCTTCCACACATTCCGACCATCCACTGCTGAAGAAAAGATAAAGGGTGGAGGTATTTCCATATATATTAAAGGCAAGCACATCTCAAGGCAAGACAAATAACATGACACACTTGAGGTTCTTCATGCTCAACTAACCACAGGTAAAATTAATTACCATATCCTCGCTAGATACTGGTCCCCCACTGTGAACCAGGAAAATCAGACCTCATACCCAAATGTACTAGAATCACTTACCATTCAGTCAAAAACATACTCATAGGCAATTTCAATTACTCCTTCATAATCTGGGGAACTTGCACAACCTCCAATATGCAGGCTGAAAGATTTCTAGACTTTGTCAATGCAAACACCCTGGAGCAGCTAGTCAACACTCTTACTATGGTGCAAATATCCTTGATCTTGTAATCAAAACATGTGGGGACATTCCATCCTCCCAACTGTAACATCCTCACAAAATTACCTCTTTTGAAATAATAGTACAGTGAGAACCCCCATCAAACCCTAGAACCATAAAAAACTTTTCTAGGGCAAACAACCTCCAGTAAAGTAATGGCATAACTATCTTCCAAGCTCCCCCTAACCAAGCCAACAGGGAATCCTATAATGAGATGTACACAATAGCCCTATACAACCATATACGCAGCTGCACAGAAATGGTGGTATCTGACTGAACAAATCTAGCATAAACAGCAAAAGGTAGCCACCCTGGTCGACACCTGGCATTAATAGTTTGCTCAACAAAAGAAAGAAAATCCTATCTAAAACTATGATGTAGCATGCAAAAAAGTGCAAAAAGCCCTCCCTAGTCTTAATAAACTAAGCTGAGGGCTAGTCAAGCTATCTAAAGCAAACACAAAGTTAAAGATAGCCACCCAAGTGAAGGATAAGCATAAGGCTTTTTTTTTAAGTTATGTCCAAAATTTTAAAGGCAACACCCAACAATTCCTGGAGCTTGTTATAAATGGTAGCACCTTTACCCAGCCAGAAGATATAGCTATCCTTCTGGCTGATGACTTCAGCTCAAACTTTACCCACTTCACCTCCAGTTACCGCCAAGAAATATCCTCCGCCATTCCTCTACCAGTCATCACATGGAAGCAAGTCATCACTGCACTCTCTAAAGCCAATAGCATAGCATCAGTGGGTCCAGACAATGTCCCTGGATGACTCTTAAATAGCTTGAAATATGACATATTAGACCCATTAGAATCCATCTCTAACCACAGCTTCCAGACAGGCTCTGTCCCATGAGAGTAGAGGATAGCAATGGTTGTTCCTCTGCACAGAGGTAATCCATCAATGGACACAGGAAACTAGAGTCCTATAAGCTCGACTAGTATCATATGCAAGGCCATGGAAAGAATGACCATGGACCTAGTCAACAATTATATAGAAAACCTCTAAACATTGGACCTGACACAGTTCAGCTTCATTAAGGGGAGGTCATACCTGGTCAACCTGGTCGACATCTTTGAGAAGGTCACCAAGGCCATAGATGAAGGTTAAACTGTGTATACAGCCTTTTGAGACCTGGCTAAGGCATTTGAAACAGTTCCTCTCTTGGGTATCATAGATAAACTCACAAAACTGAGAATTAATCCCTACATTAATAGATAAACAAATACCTCACATACAGGACACATTATCAAAGTGGAGAATTCACTTCCAGTAAGAGGCTACTTACAATGGCTGGGACCTCAACCATTCAGAATATATTTCTCCAAAGTCAAGAGTAATGAAGAAGGTCATTGGCTGACTAAGTCTGTTGATGACTGCAAGCTGGGGGCAGTCATTGAATCCCCCCATGATGTAGATATCCTGCAGAAAGTTCTATGCCTCTGGGAAGTGCAATAACCCTGAGAACTACAGCATTTATAACACACCTCTAAAAGTGGTCCCTGTAGTGAGAGATCTAGGTACACAGATAGACAGCAATCTGAGCTTTGACCATCATCATCAGCGGTGAGGAAGTCCTTCTATGTGACACAGCTCATAAGTAAGGGCATGCCATCAAGAATCAAATAGGGTATAGTCCTACTGTAGTCTATTCATAGCAGACCTATAGTCAAATACAGTGCTCCCGTCTGGATGTACCAGGTCAGGTAATTGCAATTACAACTGAAGTAGGCTCAGATGTTCCTCACTAAAAAAATACAGGATATATCATACATGTCCTATGCAGACTGACAGTAGACCTTATCCCTCTATTCTGTCTCATACCAACTGTTGAGAGGTGATCTATGCCTGACCCACAGGACATTTTCCCTTCTGGTCCTCATGGAATGTTGCACATTCACATGAAAAAACTGCATGCAGATTAACAGATTCAAGGATCTGAACCTGGTCTGTGATGCAAATAGAACATGCTGGTGAGACAGATATGTGTCCAAGACATTGCTACATCTGTGGAAAAGGTTTCCCATATTTGAGAAGTAGAGCCCTTCCCTTGCCCTCTTAAAACACAATTTGAATCAATGGAAGGGTAATCATAAATTCACTACTGGAGTACTACCCACGTCCCTTATGGATAAAGGCAGTCTGTAATATATTCTTAGGGTTAGCCATAGAATACCGTAAGCACTCTCAAAAAGTTAATCATACAGGGATCTAATTGGGTAAATCGGTGTTTTTATTGGCTATGCCTGTAAGTGCTTTTGAGCTGTTAGTCTACTAATCTCCTATTAAAAGCATTTGCTGTTTAACACTTATGAGTCATTTTATTCTCTCTCTCTCTCTCTCTCTTTTTATCTATTTATTTATTCTTTCTTTTTTCTGTTTCCTGCAATATATACACAAAAAGGAAGAAATTCAACATCGCATACTGTTATAAAATGTTAGGAATACATTAAATCATCAAGATAATCTTATGCAATTAATGGGTCTGTATCATATATTCGAAATTCCAAAATATCGAACACCATATGTTCGAACTTGGAATTTTGAATATTGAAAACATTGAACGCTCAGAATAGTGAATTTATTCCCAGGGAAAAAAATTGCTGTTCCGAGAAACATACACACAACACAAACACACAAAAGTAAATAAACCACACACATACAATTAACAAAACCCAACCCCACACTAAACCACACATACATTACTAACTATCCACTTACGTTAACCCACACCCTAACCCTAAGGTCCGTAACTATCATGCACATACCCTATGAAACTATGCACAAACAAAGCAATTAATACACACACACATACAGTTAACAAAACCCAAGCCTACACTACACCATACATACATTACTAACTCACTTACCTTAACCCGCACCCTAACCCTAAGGTCTGTAACACTTGCACCACAGTGGAGGAAATAGCGAAGCCACGGAATGGCCCACTAAAATCTTGCCCTAGGAAAGATTTTGATGTTCCTTGGCTTTGCTATTTTCATCATTCGATGTTGTGGGTTCAATGTTTTAAAGTTCGACGTTTTACTTCTTCAAAGTTTTGATATAGACCCCAATTAACACATTAAGAGATTTGGTGTTTTAATAGCATCCGTTTAAGTATATTGCAACCACTAAAAGTCATAGAATGATTTATAAATCATATTCTAATCACTTCTTTTTCAGCTTTACATAGTATTGCTGTTAAATTTAAATATGTTCAAATCTAGGAAGTGAGTTTGATTTTTCATTTTTTTGTAATACCTTTTCTAGCAACTGCCAAAAGACTCCAAAGTATTTTTTTGTTGCTTGGCTTTTACAGGTACAGGAAGTGAAACACTCATTAGTATTACTGATCTAGTTAAAGAACAATTATCTGACCATACCCCATTAAAGAATACTTATCTATTCTCAATATACGTTTAATTTTTCACAATCCATAAACGTATGTACAATCACCTTTTACATCTTTACTACATCTCCAACAAACTGAATAACTCATTTTACTTATGTTCTCACTTTAAATTACCCTTAAAATATCACTCTTAAATATTTAATAGAAACAGACTGTTATAATTTCATACTGAAACCATCTAACCCTGGAGCTTTACCATTTCTCTTTTCTTTTTTAAAGCTTCTTTAACTTTTATTAGGGTACCAGGTTTATTCAATAGATACATTTTTCATCATTAAGTTTATTGGTAACATTTTTCTTTAAATCATAAAGATTATTATTTTATCACTATGAAGATTCCCATTGAATATTAAAAATATTAATTATTTTTATATGTCTGATATAAGCTTATTAGTGTGAGGATTTCAGATAATATTGATTTGTGCCTTTTTGTTTAACATCTTACTTCTATTAGCTAATCTATGTAGATTGTTTTGAAGTCATCACATAACTGTGCAAGTCTATTTTTTTAAGCCATTCACAGTGTATGTCTTAAAATTGTTTGATATTTCAGCATTACTTTTTTAATGACTTCAGTTTTGTCTACTTTCTTGTATTTTTAAGTGTTGTATCCCACTCTTTCATTTTATTACTAGCACATTATTCCATTCTGTCTTTAATATGCATTTTTAAGGAGTCTTATGATATGAATTCACTAACCCGATCATTATCATTCAAAGATAAATAATTCTTTATCTTTTCCTTAAGGTAACTCTTAAATTCTCTAAATTTCATCATATATACTGGCATTCTATAAATGGTTTACCTTCATATGTGCATTTTGCACACGGGCGAACAGCAGATGTTCGAAAGGACATTTGCAAAGTTTGTAAATGAATGCAAAATGCTTTGAATGTGCAATGAGCAAATGCACAGTGACATTTGCTCATTGCAGATTTGGCATTTTGTGGTGGATTGCACTATAGCGGGGATCAGAAAATGGACCCTTTCCCCACTGTAGTGCGATCACAGAGTTAGTAATACTAAAGTAGGGGGATGTGGGGGGTGCAGGGTGGCTTCCCCCTGCATTACACTTTATTACACTTCATATTCAACTTTTATGTTTGAAAATCAGTGAATCTGGTTTTCTTTTTTTTTTTTTCAATAATCATTTTTATTGTTTTTCAAAACCATAATACAATTCACACACTATTTACATTATGTACAAAATTGCTTCCAATGTTTAGTTCCATTTCAAATATCCACATCATACATTAACAATAGATATCGTATTAATCAAGTAAAGGAAAACAAAAAAATAAAAACAAAAACATCTACCAGCGAAAATTAAAAACAAACTCAAGCCAACAATCTGTATTGTTTCTACATCTTCTATCCAATCTAAGATTGTGTTTGTTCACTTACTGTATGTCCTAAAAGAAAGTGGATAGGAACCTCTAAGCCAATATAATGTTAAAGATTTGCTCCCAAATTTTTATACTATTTATACTTTTCTTGTTGTTACTAATTAATAATTTATGCTCTAAAATATGCTTGATCGCTAACAGCCTGAATTTTTGCCATGATGTCTGTACTGAGTTCAACCAATTTGTGGATATATATAATTTCATTAATAAACTGATATTCATAATTATGATCCTCTTTGATTTGTCTAAATTCTCCGGTGGGATGTGTAGAATCAAAAATTCCCAGGTGAGTGTTGAGTTTTGGTAACCCATTTTTTGTAACTGCAATTTTAATGAGTTCCACAATTTATAAATGCACTTGCAACTCCAGAACATGTGTAGCAGGTCCGCTGTCTGATCTAAACACTGTGGACATTTAGGTGAATTTTTTTAATCAAATTTATGAAGAGTGAGATGGGTATAATACGCATTGTTAAATATCATCAGTTGAGTAAAGACCAGTTTTTGAAGGGATACTGATTTCAATGTTAAGTTAAACGCCTCTGCTATCTTACTATCATCTAGGGATACCAATTTCTCTTTCCAGTATTTTGATAAAAGAATATGATTATTATATTTCCTCTCTTTTATCATTTTATACGCTGAGGATATGTATTTTCTATCTTGTTGCAATGCTTCCCACAGATTGCGAGAAATAACTAGTTCCTCTTCTTTGATTTCGGAGCCATTAAAATAATTTATGGCAAGATCTTTTATCTGCCTCATTATAATTAAATAAGAAATGGGAAGATTCATCTCTTTTAAGATATCATGTACCGCTACTCCTAAGAAGGGGTATAAATCAATCACAGTTAAATCCTTAATAAGGGGAAATTTCTTTAAATCTATCAATTGACTACCAATAGTCATGTTAGGATTCCCATGAAATGGTTGAAACATCATCATATATTTTAATAAGTTTAAAGAGGCAAACAGAGTTTGAATTGCCATTGCCCATATCTTAATGTGCTCCATTAAATCATATTTGCTCAGTGTTCGATTATTTAAAAATGGTACAGCTTTAATGTTAATTCCCGCTCCTTTTATATGTTTACAAGTTAGAAGCACCAATTTGGGTATCCATTTTCTACTATTACTGTCCAAGTAAGACACCCTTAAAATCCTATTGGCCTGAATCACTATATAATACATCTCAAAATCTGGTAAATCCAACCCCCCCCCCTAGTTTTAGGAGCCATCAGTTTCTCATATGATATTCTCATTTTTCTGGGTTCCCACAGAAATTTCCCCAATCCTATCTGAAACTGCTTAAAAAATGTTTTCGTGATTTTAAGTTGTGCTGCTCTAAAAATATAAAGCATTCTGGGGAGAACATTCATTTTTATTATCGCTGCTCTTGCCATCATCGGTAACTTCAACTTACTCCATCTTTTCAAATCCAATGTTATTCGGTCTCCAGTTGCCTTAATACTATAATTAAAGAAATCTCTATTTTTAGTTGAGAATTCAAACCCCAAATATTTTATCCTTTCTTCTGTCCTTACTTGTCCTATCAATGGTAGCATTGAAAAAAGTGTAGGTGTCTTTAAAGGGAATATTTAGTTTTTTTTTTAAATTTAGTTTGTAATTAGAAATTCTCTCAAAGTTTTGTATTGCTGTTAGTATTTTTTCCATATCCGAAACCGGTGTGGTACAGTTTATATTTAGATCGTCTGCAAAAGCGGCCATCCTAACCTTTATCCCAAGAAGTACAGGAAAGTTATAAAAAACATTTTGCTTCATGTGAAGAAATAAAGGCTCCAAATACAGATTAAACAGTATGGGAGATAATTGGGCATCCTTGTCGAGTTTCATTTTTAATTTGGATCCTTTTGGAGCATTCATGATTTATAGATAAATTAGTGTATGCATTATTATATAATTTCCTTAACATTGAAATAAAGACCTGAGGTATATTGAAGTATGATAATATATCAAATAAATATGCCAAATTAACTCTGTCGAATGCTTTCTGAGCATCAATTATTAAAGCATATATGTTCATATTTTTATACTTCGCATAAGATATTAATGTATGAAGAGTTAATGTATTGTCCGTAGTCTGTCTCCCATCTATAAACCCCGCCTGTTCCTCTGATATTATCGAATTTATTATTTTTTTCAGTCTACTAGCTAGAATAGATGTCATGATTTTCATATCAATATTCAACAGTGATATAGGCCTGTAATTGTCTGGATTTTTGGGATCACTATTCTCCTTCAATATCAGGATTGTCCTTGAGGCATTAAAGTGGGGATCATTGCTGCCATTCAAAATGATATAATTAAAAATCTGTGAAAGTATAGTGCTCAGAATCACACTAAAAGATTTGTAAAATTCAGAGGTCATACCATCTGGCCCTGGGGCTTTATGGGGCTTCAATTTTTTATTGCCTCCAAGACTTCCTCGACTGTAATCGGTGCAATTAATTCTCCATGAGAGTTTTTGTCAATACTGGGAAAATTAATTTTCTGTAAGAAATCTTTTCTATCTTTATCTTGAACGTGTATTTGCTGCTCACCATACATCTGATTAAAAATTAATTCAAAAATCTTCATGATATCTGACTTGTCAGTATATAAAGTATTGTTATGATTTCTTTCAGTAATTAATCGTGTCAATTTCGTCTGATTAATAATACGGGCTAAAGCTTTCGAGGGAGTTTGAATATGATTTGCATATTTAACTAAACTTCTTTGTTCATACAGTGTCAATTTTCTATTATGCAAAAGAAACAGCTCTTTCTGACATCTTAACAACTCAGTTTCTGTCTGTTCATTATAGTTCCTCATCAACTCCTGGTCCAGTAGTTGTATTTTGGTTTCCAAATCCAGTTGTTCTTTATTTTGTAATTTTTTGTAATATGTGGCTTTCTGAATAAATAATCCTCTTAACAAAGTTTTAGTTGTGGCCCATTCTATATCTATTGGATGTTTATTGCGGGGAATATTATATAATAATTGTTAAAGTATCTCCTTGACTTCCTGTAATATATCCTCTTTGGTCAATAGGTATGGATTTAAGGACCAATTATATCCGCGGTGACTTTTAGTTTTCAAAATATTGGTATTTAAAGTTAAAGTTATCTTAGAATGGTCAGTGAGCTGTCTAGCTTGATTAGAAACCCTAGGGTCAAGTGAAATGAATACTTCTGAAATTAGAAAAAAGTCAATTCTCGACCACATTTTATGGCAGCTAGAGTAAAAGGTAAAGTTCTCTGCCTTTGCTTGTATGTGTGTGTGTTTAAAAGGGTCATACAGTTTGAAATCAGTTCTCAGTTCTTTCAACGCTACCATTGCCTGCTTATTAAAAGCTGTAGAAGCCCCCAGCTTATCAAGTTTAGAATCTTGGTATGAGTTCCAGTCCCCTCCCATCACTATGTAACAGTTATTATATGACTGTAAAACGGAGTAAATTGAAGTTATAAAATGATGTTGGTTCACATTAGGGGCATATACACATATAAGTACTTTAGGTTTATCATAACTGTCAGATTTGAGAACCACCAAACACCATCTGCCTTCTTTATCTATTTTGTCTTCCAAAAGTTCTCCTTGAAAATGATTCTTGATTATAATTGCCACCCCAGCACTATTCGTAGTTTCTTCCGCCGTCACAATCTTCCTAATCCATTTCTTGTCCTTCATTGTTTCCCACTGGTCATTAGTCAAATGCGTTTCTTGTAATAGAATAAAACCTGCTATTGATTTAAAAAACAGATGCAAAAACAGCTTTCTTTTTTTCATGTTCTGGAGTCCTTTAACATTCCAGGAATCTATTATCCACATTCAAAGCTATTTATTAATGTATAACAATATCTAGTTTTTTTTTCCACCTTAGATTAACAAGTGTTGGCATTTCGTAAATTTTTTGGAAGCAAAACTGCCATCCCATCCCTACCCAGTGCCTATCCACTATTCCTCCGGACCAGGATGAACATAGGCTTTTCACATTGCTTAAAATTCCCCGAGTAGCTAATCTACCAATTCTACTAATTAACAATAAAATATCATGCAAAAAACCTACACCAACTACATCTACGTCTACAAAGCCTAACCCAGACATTCCCTACTAAACACTGCACTCAAGTAACTACAGCTCTGTACATTTTCCCCAATATTCATATAAACTAATTGTACCTGACATTTCAAATAATTCACTTTTATCAAACTTTATATTCAGCAATAACATACTAGCATTATAATTACTTGTTCTAAAACATTTTAACTATCAGTTCACATAATAAGCACACAGTTGTTATACATTTTGTTTAAATAATGCAATTATTGTAGTCAGCTATTTTTCTCCAAAACAATCCTACAACGTTCCATGCTAATGTTTATAGATCATTGCAGTTAAAAAATAAACTATAATGCACATTTACTAATTGTACTGGTAGGTAGTCAAAGTGAAGAAAAAAAAGGTTAAAAAAGCCAAAAGAGAGCAGACAAGAAAAGAATAAAATAGAAGGAAGATATTTTTTTTTCCTTAGGCATCTTTAGCCATATTATTACATATTCTTTATTCTTGTCACCAAATTCCTTACCTCTATTAAATTCAGTGTCCTTGCATCACTATCTAATTACAGATTATACTTTTTCTCTAAAATGATAAAATTTAAAAGATACATAATTATTCACAAGACAGAAACACAGTAAAAATAGAAGGCAAGCATGAAAAAGAAAAAAAAAACAAAGACTGTATTACCTTTATTAACCACTAAGCCATAGAGTCTCATACTACAACAGTCAAACCATTCATTTTAGTCTTTACCTGACACACTTGACTTCAATGATCATCCTGCAGTCATTTTACCCTTAAATAAGTCCAAAAAAGCTTTGTTTTGGTTCCTCAGCAGTTCTTCTTTCTTCCCAGCAGTTGCATCAGTTCAGGCAGTTCTTCTTCATTCCTTCGCGCTTGCGACGGGGGAACCAATTCGCGAACGGACCTCCCAGCTGCACCACGCTCAAAACGGTCCCCCTGCTTCCTTTACCTTATTTCCTGTTGCCTCGAGGGTCAGAAGCACTCGTTAGAGCCATAAAACATCGTGGAATCTTCGTGTTTCAGCTGGGAAGACGAGATAAGAAGATAAAACGGAAATTTTCCAGGCCTGCTGAACAAACAAGAACAGACAAAGGATTCTAAAGCCTCGGATTCTCATAAATGAAGTCTCCCATCCACGCTGATGCTGGAAGAAGCCTAGTTAGACTGTTCAGTTTTCTGATGGTGGCAAAGCCTTAAAAATCTTCAAAAAGGTAGGTCTGGCTTCTTTTTTTGTGTTTACAGAGTACTTAATGCCATCAACAGTAAAAATTAAACTGTTAGGATATTTAATTTGGAATCTAATGTTTTTATCAATCAGAAACTTACAGTATGGAGCCAGCATTTGTCTAGACTGCCTTATTTGTGTTGGTAAATCCTGTGGTATAGAAACTTTATAGTTTTGCCATATTATAGCTCCACCAGATTTTTTAATGGTTAGAAGTATTTACTCACATCTTGGAAGTTTAATATTTTGACATACACAGGTCTGGGTGTATTTGAAGCTTGGGAGTCCCTGTATGCTCTATATGCTCTTTCTATGGCAATTTGCTGAACAGCCACAGAGTCCTTAAGCAGTGTTTCAAATATTTGTATAATGGAAGTGGTCAGATCATTATTTTGGATTGATTCTGGGATCCCTCTGATGATTATGTTGTTACGTCTCAATCTTGCTTCCAAGTCCAGAATTTTGTTTTGCATCATTTGAATGTCGGCCTCATGGGACTCAGTTCTTTTAGTGAGCAATGTTATATTGTCTTCATTTGCTGCTATTCTGGTTTCCGCTTTCTCCATTCTTGCAAGAATCCGGTTGCATGTATCACTAAATGTTTGTGTTTGGGATGTTAGATCTTTTAAAGCTTCCTGTATAGGTAGTAATGCTGACTTAATTTCTTCCATTGTGACCTGTTGATCAGGTTTCGTTGTTGCCCCTGTTTTTGCAGTCTCTTGCTGTTTAACTGTTTTCTGTCTCTTAATTATAGATTCTTTCTCTGGAGAATGTAATGCTGACAGTTTAATTTTAGTAGTTGTAGTATCCATATTTGTATCTTCTTTTGACATTTTGCAATGCTGCAGATTAAGATATTTCCCAAGGAAAAGTTTCAGAAGTGAGGTAGTTCAGTCCTTTGTTTGGTGCTCTGTTCAGAGTCAACCTAACAATCAGTTCCAATCCTGTTGTCACCAAGTATTTTCTTTCAATTTTTTTTCCTCAAGAAGATCACTGACTTCTAGTAGTTTAATAGTTGCTGCCAATTAGTGGATTAACTCCAAATGTACATCCGCAGGGTTGATTTTTTTCTCTGGTCTTTGGAGAGCTGAAGTACTGCAGTGCTTATAGAATGGCAGCCATCTTTGAATCACCGTGAATCTGGTTTTCAATTTGCTGATTTTCGAACATTGGAAACTGTCACGGTTTTGTGTTTCGTGTATACGATTCGCTCATATGAGCAAACGCACGAGTGATTTTCACATATGTAAAGGTAAACCTCTATAAATAATCTGAAAATTCCTTATATCTATTAAAATATTAATACTTAGTGCATTATGATCAGATAAAGAACAAGGAACAGTTTTGAAATAGTTCACTTTATTAAGTAAATATATAGAGGCATAAATGCAACTAATTCTAGTTTGCATCCCATGCACATAAGAATAATGAGTGAAGAAAAATGACTTATCTTTTTCTTTTACTATTAAATCAACTACATTATTATTACTAATCTATCTTTTAGTGCTTTAGCTGATGTCAACATTTTAGCTTTCTTCTGTTCACTTGTATCATTTGTACTAGATTTGCAGTTAAAATCCTATTCTAAAAATAAACTACCTTTCCAATGACTTTGTAGTAAGTTTAAGGGACTTTTAGCCACTCTTGCAGCTATTCCAGGGATCCAGCAAAATCAGTGTACAGAGTTTGCTATTATATTTAATTATTACAAAGGTATACATTAATGGATTCCATGGCCTTAGGTATTATAGTAGATTTTCTCCAAAGTAAAGCAGTTGCTCTACTTTCTCTTTTTGTTAAAAGAAGCAGGAGATAACAATTCAAAAACTAAGTTATTTAAACATTGTTTATCTCTATCTATGAATTGACTCTCTTGCAAGAATATAATGTTTCCTCTATTTAATTTTGGATACTTCATTACTGATTTCCTTTTGTTGTCATTATTTGATTCATTTATATTAATACTTAATAGATTAAAACTATCCATACCTTGTATTTAAGAAATAAAGATTTTTTAAAAGATAATATGACACATTTATCCACCATATTAATTTAGTTACATACAAAACTCTAATGAATTGTCCAACACTATCTTAACGTTCCACATTTTTTGATTTTTCCTTTACACAAACTAAACTAAACTACAAAACGTCATAAATAACAAAAACAAAAACAAGTCTACAACTGTATCTATATATATTACTAATAAAACATAACTTACCATTTGAAGGGGTGTGGCCAAGATGGCTAACTGATAGAAGCAACTGGTGAAAGCTCTGTAACTGAACCTTTTCTCTGACAGAAAATATAATCAAAAAATCTGGAAATACTTGATAGGCAATTTTATTCACTAACAGAGAAAAGATTTACAGCTTCAAGTTCTTCAAAAGCTATAATTTTCTTGACAGAATTTCAACTACTTGGTTAAGAGAGAAGAGACTTCAACTTGAGCCACTCACAAAAAGGTTCTCAACATTATCATGTTAAAAAATATCCTGTAACTAATATCTAGTATGCAGGATGTATTACTTAAAGTGAACAAACTGGATACCAAAATAAAGTTTCGAATAAGAGTCTATAAAGAAGATGAAACATTTAGAAATTCTTATGAAACAACAGAGTGCACAAATCAGCAGTATGGAAGAAGCTTTAAATTATCATGAAGGGAAAATAACTAAATACATATATACAAATGTTTCAAGCATGGGCATTAATGCCCTTCTAGACTGCCAATATACAAACAAGTATTCCTATAATAAGTGTCCAGACTGTTCTTAAAAACATCTAGTGCTTGCTTTAAGGTAATTTGGTAGTCTGTTCCATGCATCAGCTGTTAAAGAACCAATTAGTACACTTCTCATTCCTATAGATTATTCTGCATAGGTTATCTGATGATTCTCTAGTACTTTTTGATAACCCCAAACATTCCCAGAGGTAATTGTCTCTAAATGCCCTATATACTTGAATAAGATCTCCTTTTAGATATCTGTAAAACACTGTACAAGTTAAGATATTTTAGTCTTTTATAATAACTTAAATTTTCACATCCATGGATGCCCTTGGTATAGTTCTGCTGTACTATTTCCAGTTTATGCATGCTTGTTTTCGTATAGAGTTTCCATATTGTTATTCCATAATCAAGCTTGGGTCTAATGTAACTAACAAACAATGACTTCATCATTTTTATTTTCCTAGACTTTATAAATCTTTTTATACAACCTATAGTTCTATAACTATCATGAACCATTGGTTGATATGATTAGAAAAACTTATAGCTGAATCTACCCATATACCCAGGTCCATAAATGAGTCTACAGTTTCAATCATTGTGTGCTGTATTAAATATTCCCCTTTCAATTTATGTCTCCCACATCTCATATGCTTAGTTTTTGATGTATTTATCAGCATATTATTCTCCTGTGCCCAAACAGTCAATTTAGTCAAGTTATTTTGCAGACTTGCCTTATCTGTAACACATATAATCAGTTTACCCAATTTCAAGTCATCTGCATATAGACTGTAGAATACATCAGATGAAAATTGTAGGTCTGAAAGATACAGTCTAAACAAGTAAGGACTTAGGACAGAGCCCTGTGGGACACCTTGACTGTAACCAAGGATTTTACCTGCCCAGTTGCTGTATGATACTTGCTATGTCCTATTTGTAAGCCATGCAGCTATCCATCTTATCAAGAGTATATCAATACCTAGTTGTACTAATTTATTGATCAGTGTTTCATGTATGACACTGTCAAATGCTGAAGTTAAATCTATATATATTACATCACAGAACAATTATTCATTCATAGCTGTTACTATATTGTTAGAGAACATTATGTTACAGGTGGTAATAGATCAGTTTTCAACATATGCATGCTGATATATGGTTTCAAGTCCCAATCTATCCAGTTCTGACAATAGCCTATCCAATATTACCTTCTCTGTTCTTTTTCCACAACAAGAAATTAGACTTAAGGGTCTATATGACTCTGGGATAGTCCTACTCCCCCTTCTCTTGAAGGCAGGTTTAATAAGCATGTCATCAATCTTGAGGACTCTCCCCATATTTATATGACCTAGTGAATAATAGATATAATGGTACCATAAGTTCTTGCTGAAATGTCCTCAGGTCATTATTACTAATCCTGTGTCCTCACTGTGCTTTGTTTGGATCCGGATTGCACAGTTCTTTTTCAATATAATCTAATTATACCTGCAGTTACTTGGATGACACTAGGATAACTTATCACCCCATTTGTAGAGTCAAAATGTTTTCATAAGATTTTGTAAATATATCTAGAATCTGTTGCATCTGACATAAATTTTAGAATCTGCACACAGTTTATCAGTTTGTGTCTTTACTCCTTCCACATCGTACATATCTATAAAAAGGTTTCCTATTATGTTCAATAGCTTTATATAAATTTTCTTCAAATTTTTCTTATTCTTGTGTCACACTATGCTTAATCTGTTTGTCCATCTTGTTTATTTCAATTTTCAAAGTTGTAGTTCAACCTCTCTTCCATTTCTTATATTTTTTGTCTCTTACCTTAATCAGATATCTTGTTCTAATGGAAATATATCCTCTGATGTTCTATACCTGGATCATGATTTTAAACATTTTTTGTTTTGATTTTTTGCACTCAGACAATTTCTCTTTCAAAACATTCCACATTCCATTTGCAGTTTTTTCCATCGAACACCTCACTCCAGCTAGTTTATATAGTGAATGTTTTGTTTCAATATAATCTGTAATTAACCTTCTGTGCATTGGGTTAAATTTCAGTTTGGCAGAATTATCTAGCAACAAATTAATGATCACTGCACATCAATGATGGCAAGACTTGACTTGAAGTAATAGTAATTTCTTCAGGAACACAAGCAATGTCTAGAATGTTCTGTCCCCTGGTAGTTTTTTTTTCACAGTCTGAAGCCATTGTTGTTCCTGAATATACATTGTGAATAATTTCCTTACTAGCATATTTTTCCAGTCTGTTTCTGGTAAATTTAAGTCCTAGGTAATATTATTTTTCTCTCCTGTGTTTCATGCAAGAAATGTATGAATTCCTCTAGGTTATCTGCACTTGACTTTGGTGGTCTATACGCTCCAACAATTGTTATATGCTCCAAGGTTGTCTTTATTGTCAGAGTTACACAGTCTATAGTTTTGGTGTTATCACTGAACATGTAATAATGACCGGTCTCATAATTATCTTTAATCCCTATCATAACACCTCCACCTAACTTTTTTTAGAATATCTGTTACAATAAAAATATCTATACCCTGAAAGAACTGGTTTCCAATCTTTGTTCTTTAAACATGTTTCACAATCAATAACAACATCAATGCTGTGGGAATGTAGCAAATTTTCCAATAAAAAAAAACTTTATGATTAATGCTCCTGGCATTAACAACCATCAGAGGTGCATCAAATGTTGCTATCTGTGAACTGTTAAATTTTCATCCTTGCAAAAATCCTGCCTAGTGGTTGGTAAATATTGCAGATATCTGCTGTAAATGTTATCTTCCCAGATCTTGACAAATGCATGCCATCCTATCTGAACACGTGTGCCCAAAACTAGGCTTGGAAGCTCTACACATTTCCATTTTTTAAAACAGGACATTTCTTCCATGTAGGTATTTACCCAAAAATCTTTTCATTCACAGTGACCTGACTATCCTTTCTATAGGTGAGTTGTGAAAAATATGTCCTAACATTAGCACAAGCTATACTATCTAAGAGGGATGTAAGTTCCCTACTAACAGAGAATCCTTATGTATGACATCATTTGTACTAACATGAATAAAAACAGATCCATGCTTCCTTACACTAAGGCATTCCATGTTTGTCCAATGTCTTCTATTTTTGCTCCTGGCAAGTATAACACTATATATTGTTCATTATCTTCTCTGCAAATATAAGTATCAGTTCCTCTAATAACTGAATCTCCAATTACAATAATATCTTTGCTGGCCAGCTCTGAAGAATCTTCAGCTTCTAATACAGTAATATCTACTCTATCAATTGTTACAAAGGATAAATCTTCATCACCATTAGTCTTATTAATCCCACTGTTTTCATTGTGTATTAAATTCTCATCCAGCTGGTATTGTAAATCCACAGCTTGAGCCATATAGTCAACATCTGTCTTTTTTCTTACAGTAATGTTCTTCAATCCTTCTACATTCAATTGTGATTTCTTCCTTTTCACCAAAATTATGCCTTTTTCTTGTAGACTGAAGGTTTTCTGATAGAAAAATATCATCATTCCCTGTAACCTGTGGGTTACATAGCAAAGCGGTGCCCATTTTACTATGTATTCTCTTTCCTTTACAGTCATTACTCAGTTTCTTTTTTGTCCTTATTTCTTGTGAATGTCTTCCTTTCCTTCTTTTTTGTTTACTTCTAAACAAACTGATTCCTCAGATTGCTGAATAATTGAATCTGGAATTCCAAAGTTGTCAGGGGCATCTTCTTGTTTCATATGGGTTGAATGATCATTGCAGACAATAGATGCATCATTTCCTAAATATGTTCTATTTGTTCTATGCATAACATTACTTATTTCATCAGTCCAGTCAATAATATATGAAACAACAGTTCTGCAAGATATGCACAAGTGCAATCATCATCATTAAGTCTAAATTTACTTCTAACAATGGTAAACAAATCATCCAAAAGTTGAGTCTCAGACTGGCTCATAGATAACGTTGATGATTTAGAAAATAGACAAAGACAAAATAACATTAGAATTTATGGTATACCTAAAAAGTATGAGGGAGACAATATAATAAACTTCTTAGCAACCTGGCTACATAAATCATTAAATCTACTTGAAACTTTATATTTTGCAATTGAATGGGCACATAGATCCCTCAGAGCACCTTCAAAGAATGAAACCCGCCACTGGGTTCAATTCTAGTTAAGTTTATGTCCAGCTTAGAAAAAGATCAAATATTAAAAACAGCATGGTACTGCCCACCTGTTAAACTAGGTGATGTAGTCAGTGGTTAAGTAAAAGAAAATTCTGCTTACTACTAATTGATGAACTTAAATAGAACAATATTGAAGCCACTTTGGTTGTTTCCTGCAAAGATCAAATAATTTCTTTCTGGAGGAACTAAAATATTTGACACACTGGAGGAGGCATACATTTTTATTAACAAAAATAAAAACCTTAATAATACTGAAGAACTGGATTGGAAAAATATATCCCTCAAGAGACAGAGTGAGCTGAATTCCTGGAAAACCGCTTGTAAAATTAAAATTTTAAACATGAGTGACTTTTACTCTCTTAATGCATAACTTTTATTTTCTGAAACAACAGATTTACTTTTTTTTATTTTCCACCTTGATTGATTCCTTGACAATATGTAATTTCTGCTAAACAGTTGATTATGAATATTTTTGACTATTAAATATCGATCTTCCTCCCACAATACATACATTTAATGGCTTCCAAGTTGCCACTATACTTGTTGCTTGTTATATAATGTCAAAAATGAACCATAGTTATTTTCAGCTCTGGTTATCAGTTTTTCTCTCTCCCAATGAATGAGGTAACCTTAGCTCTCTCTATGGCTGAGATTTTTATAACACAAATCCAAAGAATCATATATATTTTTTAAAAAATCCAATCAATGTTCCATTTCCTTTTCTTGTGGCACTCTACTTGTTCCCAGAGTCTTGTATACAGCTTTATCTACCAAGAAACTTGCTGCTGATTGTTAACTACCAAGTATTCATAGGACTTACTGCATTATGCCAGACTTCATATGTTTTTGCTTAATCTGCCAGATGTTGTATTAGCTATGCAAAAAGAATCACAGTTATCACCTTCACATACATCCACATTTTGGCATAACCAGCTATAATTTCAGATAAAAGCTTCATATGATGCAAAATCCCCTCTATTAGAGTGCCATATCCTTTCAAATTATGTTATAATATTAGCTTTGTTTAATCTTCGCAAGTTGCATTTTAGACCACTGTTTCTCAATTACATTCTTCACTTTTTCCTAGGAAATCATGTTTCTTTTTCACATTGTGTTCCACTACCACAGTGCTGTGCATGAATCTTTATTGCATCTTTACTAACAACTTTAGATTGAATAAACAACTTAAGCTTACAAAGAATATATTTATCTACAACTTTGAACAGTGTGAGCAGAGGAAACATCCAACCCTGTGAAGCAGGAATGTTTAGCTGGGAAGTCCCATTTTCAGTGTAATCCAGGAGAGATAACTCCAAATAAATATTTGCAGACAAAAATATAACAATAAACAAAAATATAAACAAAATTTATTACAAGATTCTGTGCATCCATGGATGTAGGATATATATATATGCATATATAAAACAATTGATGCTTCAAACCACCAGGGCATTGGTTATTGACTCAAAAAGATTGAAACCGAAGTCCTGACCTTGAAACATGCAAATGCTCCAAGACAAACCTAGATCATGAAAGCAAAAAAAAAACTTTTTTTTTTGCAGAATGGAAACCTTCTGTACCACTCATGAGGGGATGTGACTGTACCAGCAACCCATGATAATCATATATACCTATACTTTTAAGATTCATAGATTGGAGATTATTCCTAGTTTTACCTAGATAGCCAGAGTATAATTAGTCTCCATGTGCATTTAGTCTTAATGGGATATTGATTAGATAAAGAGTAGATACTAGTAAGTCTTCATAAAAGAACTACGCAGGTAATTATCACAGCAAAAACAGGACAATTGACTTGCAAAGTTTATGTGAATGGCATATCTATATGTGAAACAGAGGAGATAAATTAATTCTAAACAGTCAATTTGTTTAAATGAAAGGTAGAGGTAGCTAACATTTTCATGACTTGCAGGGGATCTAATCAATTTTATTCAAACCCTGTTGCTACTCATGTTGCAGTTTATGTACTAGCATATTGAAAAAGTTGATAGAACAATGTTTTCAACAGACAGACAAGTCTGAAGTCAAGAAAATCAAGCATCTTAAAACTGAAAAATGCATACCAATGCATAGAATCAGCAATTTTAATATATATTCGCAGCATGAAATCCCAAACAGCTGATGTTTAAGGTACTTTATGAAGGAAGCCTCAGTCAGGCCTATATGAGTGAAAGCACTTGTTTCCAAAGTACTGGGGCAAAATAAGAAAATAAAAACTGTGAGCTGTGTCAAGGCATAACTTTAAAACAGCTATCATGCTCTTATATAATGACCTGTAGAACATCATCAGAGCATTGGTCCTACATGCCTCATAAATAGAACAGGGACAGATATTTAGAACTTGCCAGGTAATGCATAGAATCTTAAATACTAACATGGCAGTAATCAGCAATCAGTGAATGTTTTGCAATACATATGTTATATAGCAGAGGGGGTTTCATTAGCCTAAAGCCTTTATTTTCTTGTTAAAAAAATTATATATATATATATATATATATATATATATATATATATATATATATATGTGTGTGTGTGTGTGTGTGTGTGTGTATTCCAAAAATAAATATGAAGGCTGACAAAGCATCACATTTCAGATAGTAAAAATAAAAATAAAAAAAGGTTATTCCAACAAATCATAAACAGAGAGTTATTATGAACAAGTGTGCCTTATTTAACTGTCATACAAATAGTCAGATGTAAAATGCATACAAATTTGGAAGTTGCAACTCAAAATAATGGCACTCCCAAGGTCACAAAACATAAAACAATGCTTTTTTGCATGCCAGCTTCACCCCTTCACACTCCTAAATCAATATGACTGCAGGGTCCAAATCCTCATAGTAATTCCAATGTAGCACAGACTCAGAGAAAATGAGAAAAGGTGATAAAAAATGTAAATCCATCTTTTTCCCTATTCTAACTCCATATTGATGAAACCAACCAAGTGATTGTTTAGTTAGAATGTTCTAATGTTCTGAGTAGAACCTAATGGGAGGTTAATAAACACTAAGCTATGAAAAAAACAAATACCAGCCAGAAATAAAACAATATATATTATACCAGATCCAAAGCAAGAGTAAACAGATAGGTAAAACACTGTGAGACATCACATGAACATAATCAGTTTTGGTGAAAGTAATAATATTTTTTCTAATCATTAGCATGCTTTCTGACCTTTGTAGACAGTTTATGTCTTAAAACAGCCTAAAACATTTCTATGGAGTTTTTCACTTTCTGTAATTAATTGAACCAGGTCACCATAATCAAAGCATGATAGAAGGCATTAAAGTAATTATTATAGGATGATTCTAGCAGATGGATTGTTTCTGCTCATTCCCAGGAAGGAATCAATTTTTCATGCTGAGCAATGTTTTCCAAAAACAAATAAGATGACTTGAAAACAAATTGCTCCTGTTCTATTGCAGTCATTCTATCTGTAAGACACACCCAGATCTCAGACACCTGAAATAAATTCCAGTCTAATCCCTCCACAGAAAAAGGGGAAAAGAAAAGAAATCATGGCAGAAGACTGGCAGCATGAATCAATGCGGCAGCAGTTTTAGATGCCTGTATGTAATTTACTGAAGGAAGGAATCAAAATAGTCTTCGAGAGTGGAAAACTAATGCATATGTTTGTAGGAGAAGGAGATGTACAGGTCAATGCAACTGGCACAGCACAGACAACAAACACCTCTATCTCACAGAAACTCATCTGGTGCCAGTATATACACATCAGACCAGGTAATGGTGAGCCAAGATAGTGGTTCTACTAATGAATCACAGGTAAGATGAAAGCCAAGTACCAAGAGTCTTCAACTTTATGGATAACAGCAGATACCTGAAGGAAACCAAAATTGTAGAAGAGAGTGTGTGTTGTAACTTTAAGAAGCATTTCCAAGTGTAGACACATGCATATGAATACTGAGCACGTGCAGGCAGCAGTGCCATTTTGAGAGAACAGCCAGAATGCTAACATGTATGAGTGTAGTAGTCAGTCTGTTTATAAGTTTATTTAAACTTAAGTTACTAAGCCTCAGTCCTAATTTCTTTGTGTGTAATAAAGCTGGTTGAACTGAACCCACAACTGTTTATCTGTTTTATCCTGACCAGACAAGTGACATGGTATCAGAACCAGGATTAAGAGTGCAACTTCTTCAAGCCATGAGGTGCATAGTCGACAGTGAAGGTATATTGAGCAGGTTGGGTGATACAGTGCTCAAACAATTAAAAAGCGCCAGAAATGAACTTCAGATAACCAAAACTTGCACAAATTATTTATTTTGCAAAGAAAACAATGCAAAGCATTTGTAAAGCACAAAATGCATTACAAATTAAACAAAGTATTCAAAACCATGATATTTGATAAAACTATCAGAAATACTTATACGGGGCTCAGAATTACCTCTGGTTTGCATAATGAATATTTTTAGAGAAAAATGAGCAAAAGAAAAGTATAAGGAGCATGATAAGAGGTTAGGTAGGCATACTGAGTACAATAAAAGGGCAAAATAAGCTTAGAAAAGCAAGGCAAGTACATGTTTTTAGTAAACAACTGTATGTGGGTATAAGCTACTATTTCACATTAACTGAAGCCACTCAAAGCATAACTAGAGTTGTTCAAAGTATCTCAGAATGTGCAAAGTGTTTGCAGAGTGGGTGCTCTATTATGGTGCAATTATTTCGAAGAATTTGCTGCGTGCAAAGTACAGTTATTTTGCAAAGTGCAGTCAAAGTACAGCCATTTTGAAAAGTCTCTTGTGCTGCATACATTTATTCGCAGAGTGCTGCCATTTCAAAGTGTTTATTATACTGTACAGAGTTATTTCACAAAGTACAACCATTTTGAAAAGTTTTTGTACTATATGCAGTCCATTTGCAGAGTGCATTCATTTTGAAATGTTTCGTACTCTGAGCTTCATGTGCTGTGTACAGTCCATTCACAAAGTACAGTCATTTTGAAGTATTTCTTACACTAAAAAAGAGTGATTTCACAAAGTACAATGATTTTTAAGTGGATACTTAGTGCAGTTATTTCAGTCTGTTCTGCTACTGGATATAATTACAAGTTCTGGCATATATATATATATATATATATATATATATATATATATATATGTGTGTGTGTGTGTGTGTGTGTGTGTATGTTCGTACATAATTTCAAGCACTTTCATTACTGTGTTTTGATATGGCAGAAGCATTTTGCAGACTCAGTCCACTTGTGTTTGATCATAATACTGCAGAGAATTGGAGAGGATTTGAGAAGGAATATGATATTTTCATACAAGCATCTTTTTCTGACAATGATGCATGTACAAGGGCATTTATTTTTGCTTAAATTAGCAGGGTCAGAAGCCATTGAAAGAGAGCATTAAATTGTGTATGCACCAGCAGTATATGCAGGAGAGAGGGAAAATGTCAATATTTTTGTACCGGCTGAATCAAGAGAAGACCCTGAGTGCTTGAAATGTAAGCTTAGAGAAATATGCAACCCACAAACAAATGTTACATTAGAGAGGCACCTATTGTATACAAGAGGCCAAAAGCCAGGAGAAACTTTTGCAGCTGATATCACCACTTGAGAAATAAAGCTAAAATGTGCAGGTTTGGTAATTTGAAAGATGAGTTAGTAAAGGATGGGCTTATGTGCGGTGTTAATAATGCTGCAGTGAAAAAGATTTTGCTTCATGACAGTCATTTAATTTTGAGCAAAGCTATAGAGATTGGTCAAATCCACAAGCTCACAGAAAGGCATGCAAGTATGCGTGCAAGTGATAAGAGCATGGCTTCAGCAACCTCTAGAGCAAGAGTAGACAGCATGCACCACGTGGCTAGCAGAAGCAGGCCTAAGCACATTGCAGCTGCAGCCCCTGCAGGTTTTCCATGGAGGACCCATAACTTTCTAGCAAGTTCTAAGAGTAGCTCAGCAAAATGGACATGCTCAGTGCCATATAAGGGTGAGTCAGCAAAACCCAAGTCAAGTCTTATTGTTAACTGTTGTAATTGTGGTGCCAATCATGAGTCTAAATGTGAGAAGTGCTTAGCATTTGGTCAGCAATGCCACAAGTGTAATAAATGGAACCACTTTCAAAAGTTTTGCAAATCAAACAAGTTTCATTCAAATATTAAGAAAGATCACTCTAAAAAGTGAGTTGATCACATAGAAAGCTGCAACCCTACTTTCTATTTAGATGGTATATCAGTGGTCAGTGAAAAGGTTAATGCAGTAGATTTTTTGCCAAAGAAAGAAGTGTTTTGTACTATCCTAATCAATGATAAACCCACGGAGCTCAAAGTATAAACTGGTTCAAAGTGTAATGTTATGTCAGCAGAAACATTTGCTAGAGTAAGAGCTGGTGAACAACTTAATTTGGCTAAGGATAAGCTTGTTGCTTATGAAGGTAAAGATATTCAAACCAAAGGCTCAGTAGTGCTTTCATGCTATATTGCTGGGAACAGTCACAGCTTGCAATTTTATGTAATCAGAAGATCTGTGTGATCATTATTAGGTCTCAGGGACAGTTTAAGAATGAAACTGCTTTTTTTACCGAAGAAGTCCATCATGTAAGCACATGTCCTAGTTCCAGCTTCACTGACGCTATTTTCTCAGTATGCTGATGTTTTTGATGAAAGCTAAGCAAACGTCCAGTTGTGTACTCCATAAAAGTAGACCCAGAGGTCAGTCCAGTGGTCAGACTAGCCAAGAGAGTCTCATTAGCTATGCAGGACAAAGTCAAGGTCAAGTGAGATAATATGGTGGAGCAAATTCTGCTGGACCTTTAATAGCATCAGTGCACTTGACCAGTATGTAAAATTACACACACTTGTTCACAGTATGGTAAATTTCACCAGGCCTCAAGATGCTAGTCCACATTGGAACAGCAGTCAAATTCTCCTGTTGTGGTGGTAAAGAGAGGCCACCTTCTCTGAGACAAGACATTAATCCCAGAGGCAAGGATGTCCATTCATGGTTACAGGGGGAATGGTTCCTTTCAAGGTCAGTCTTGCATGTATTAATGGGTCTATATTATATCAGCAAAAAGTAAAATACATTGAATACCTCTTCACTGAACTGTTTTCAGTGATAGCAAAAGTCTGTGATTGATCATTACATCAACGTTTTTCCCAAAATAAGTAACCAGTGGGCCATCTTCAGGAATTTGTCATTTCCCCCCACTGTAGTGCATTCTCAGAGTTGGTATATTTAGTTAAGGGGGGGGTGCATGGGGCACAGCCCCCCCCCCCCCACCAGGGTTGGTTTTACATTTTTCTGTTTTTATGCGATTGGCCCACTGGTTACTCACCATGGAAAAAAATTCAATGTAATGATTGTTCATGGAGTTTTGCTTTCACTGAAAATGGGTCAGTGATGAGATAATCAATGTATTTACATTTTGCTCATACAATATAGACCTGTATTAACATGCATTTGCCTGTAAGAATATCAGTATTAGAGAAGGAGCTTAAGAGCTACCTGAAGAAGCCTGCTATGTCATTTTTAAATCAGGGATCCACTTTTCATTTCGCCCATAGTGCCAATTGGCCCAATGGACAGCAATGTTACTAATAACTTGTACTCTGTTAGTGGGAAAAGGAGAAATCCTTAGAACACTTATTACTATATATCTCCTTGAAGGCAATTTGGCAGGTCCCTTTGATTTACCCAAAGCTTTCAGGATTTCCCACATCAGTTTTGCACCTAAAAGAAAATCAGGCAAATTTAACCTTACTCACTATGTATCCTTCCCAGCAGGCACTTCAATTAATTATTTAATTGCCAAATAATTAGCGTAGGTCCATTACACATATTTAGATGATGCAGCTTTAGTTAGTAAATATTTTTAGACCACTGACTTATTACGTTTGACGTCCAATCATCTTTCACATTGCTTCCAATCTGGGAACAAGATTGACCATTGCTAAGACTTTCTTTCCAAAGGACATATTATTTTGAAAAGACAATGCCAATGGGGCACTCTATTGCCTGTTCTACTTTTGAAGCTTTCAATATGGCACTCCATTGATGTTAAAAAAGCAGGGTATCAATACAGAAATCTTTACACTCTTTAGATGACTTTTTGATAATTGCAAAGGAGAAGGGAGGACGAGAGAGTAAGTCAAGTTTCACTGGCTGCTAATAAGATTGAAGGGCTTTCAAAACAGATCACTTTTAGGTCTTCAATACTGATTCAGTTGGTTTGGCTTTTAGACTATCACAAGCTATGACATAACAATTGAAGTCATTGATTGAGAAATACTTGTTGGTTAAAAAGTTCAGGATTTGCAAAGTGATGCAACTTCATGGCATTTTCAACTTTGCATGTAAGGCACCCATGCCAGACAGGACATTTTTACAAACACTCTCCTATATTTTGAAAGGTGGCAGGACTAAGCATTACTGTGTTCAGGTTACAAACTAAATCAAATGGGACCTACATCTATGAGACATTTTTTGATCAGCAATTAATGGGATTGTTTTTTGGCATTTGGATTGTACTACTTTTAATGCCCCATCAACTGCACACAAATGCAGCAGCAGGTGCTGGTACACTGCACACTTCCATGGTCAATGGTTTTCTGCAATTTGGCATTTTACATGGTCATAAGATAGGAAAAGGGATATTGCCTTCCTTGAAATATTTCCCATTTGGGCAGTTACAGTTGTATGGAAAGAGCATCTAAGAAGCAGTAAAGTAGTTTTTCTGTTAACCGGGTGGTTGTAAAAGCTTGTCAGTCCAAATTAATTCAAACAATCCTGATGCTTTTAGTACTCTTATACTTATGAATTAACTTGATAATTTTATATATATATATATATATATATATATATATATATATATATATATATATATATATATATAGCCATCCCTAGGAAAGACAATTACATGGTTAAAAGCTTATTACATTCTTAGATTTGTAGATTTCAACAGTTAAACACCATATGTCTGCAAATATTCCATGCTCATACCAGAGGATGTCTGTTTGGATAGAATTGGCTTTGAAATTATTATGCAATTCATGAGTACTGGAAAAGCTTACTCTGCAGCCATTAATTATCCTTTTAGATAGACAGTGGTCAGTTTCTAGCATTATATATTATCTACTCCAAAGATGTCTATTAAAAGATGCATGAATTACCATGCAGGTACATTTGGCAGTTATCACATGGTTGGTCAGAATAACAGGCCTACTTGATATCACTAGCGACTGATTGGGTTTCAGGGTTTTCAAAGGTTGGGACAACATTAAAGTTATACTATCAGGCCCTGGGAGACCCATAAGAGAATTGTTGCTTGACTGGCCAAGGGTCAGATTAGCATTTGGATGAAGAAATCAAAAATAGACCAAAGCAATAAGGGTCAGCAAGTCCTCTTAGTTAGAAAAGGAGATTATTAAACTTCCACAGTTCATTTTGTGGAAGTGTTATACCATTTAATTGTAGTTAACCAACCCAAGCAACCTGTTTTTAGGCTCACATCAGGATAGTTAATTTCATTGATAAAGGCAAATCCCACACTAATAAAGCCCATACTGGGTGAAGGAGTTCTACATTAAGGTTTTTCTTCCTATCCTTTGAGAATCAACAGAACTTCAAATTTAGAAGGGTATGGGGTAGTCAGTACAAGTTTTAAAAAAAGATAGGAAGATGTGCTTCTAATGCTTCCCTTGCCTACATCAGGAGTTTATACCATCTATTTCCTTCTCTTGGTAGGAAGCAGCTATTGGTTATAGGCCTTTCATATATTACTAGTGCAGTTAACAAAGCAACAGTTCAAAAGAATGGATCCAACCTTTATTTGGATCTCACAAAATGTTTTTACATTGGTTGAACTTTTCTGGTTTGTCTCGGTTTCAACTATGGGAAGCTTTTAACAAAGTCTTGGTGAATGGTTTTAATCCACAAGCATTAGTTATCCACTTGGCTGATAGCAAGTCAGTTCATATATCCAAAATGATTTTATTAGCCAGACTACTTCTGATTTGGCCTCACTGAGGAGCAGGTACCCAGGAATAAAAATATTTTAGTCCGCCATTATTCCAAGAATTCAGTGGTTTGGTGCTATAAAGCCAGTAGCAATAGAACAGTCCGGGTGATTAATCAAATATTGCATTGCTAGAGCAGCAGAAACTTTAGATATTATTGATATAGAACATATAATTTTAACCAAGCCAAAGACTCATTTAAATGTTTAGGTTTTGATATATTTAAATTACAAATGAATACTGTTTGCAAAATGCATTTACTTTATAAGATTATAACAACATTATATTGTAATAACATTTTTTTCCTGCCACAGGAATGAATGGATATAAACCATAAAATGATGATGTGATCTTTTTTTTTTTTTCTGTTCCTTCCCCAAATAGATCAGTGGAACTATTCTATGAATGCCTCTGCTTCACTGTTTCAAACCTTATGAAAGGTTCTGTGGAAGCACACACAGCTATCAGCTGTGCACCTAGAATGCTGCACTTGCATGTATTCATTCTTTGGATGCCACACCAGTGTAGCAAACTAGATCAGAACATTCTTACTGCTGTAACACTTCAGTGGTTTCTGAAACACTCTTGCATAATGAGCTAAGCAGTCCTGCCTGCTACAAACATATGCGAGGAATCACTGCAAAGTTTAGAAAGTAATAACACATTACCATCTTAAATAGTTTAAAGTCATAAGCCCACTGGCAAATAAAGAACAAGTTGACTAACAAGCTCAATGCAAAATCTATGGATCAGAACCACGTGATTGACCATAATAAAAACTTATGGACAAGTAAGCTAGAAACCTGGATAAAAATTATGAAGTAGAGTAACAGTCACATAAGTGGCTTCTAACTAAAACAAACCAGAATGTGAGTGTGTATTCAGCAGCATACAGATATGAAGACCAAAGTACATTGCATCAGCATTGAGACATGTACTGTTCAAACCAGTTCAAAAATCCAGTGCAGCAGTTCAACAGACATTAAAACACAGTTCAGCATTTTTTTTCAAAATGACACTCATTTCAGCATGTCAGTTTGCTAATACAATCATTAAATTGGTAAGCTTCAAAGCTACTCATTAACAAAAAAGTCAGCACCATCCATACCTGTTAATCACATGGTTACTTAATTAATCTACTTCCACAGACCAACACTCCCTTCAACATGACTCAGCTGAGTCTCAGATATTTTTTTCACAGTTTCAAGAGAAGTTAGTTTAGATTAGCTAATTAGAATTCAGCAGACCATCCTAAAAGTCAATCAGGTCCAACTGATTTTAAAAGTTCAAAACTCAAACAAATGACTCAAGCTATGAATATCAATTGTTCAATAGAAATAAAGATTATTGCTGAAAAAGTGGCTTTAATCAGTCTACCTTCTCCATCAGCAAATAAATAAAATATGCATAAAATCATAATGAATTCAATAAACAATGCTGGCAACAACACTGTAGAAAGTGGCATCCAGTTACAGTTTTGCTGATAGTCAAATTAAAAAATAAAGTAACACGCATATTTATTTCTACTACTAGGAAAGCAATACGACTTAAGAATTGCACTCAACAGGTAAATATAAAGTCCGGAGGGCAATACTGCATCTTTTTTAATTTTTTACAAGATGTCACAGAGTCAATTATCATTATCTATGCAGACGAGTGTAATGCTTTCATTTCTGAGTAGAAATGATTGCATTGTAGAGATAAATCAACAAACTTGACTAATGTCAGTGGCTTTTTCATGTCTCAAACCACTACAAATTTTTGACACCTTTATTTGAACTATCACTGGTTTCCAGAATCTTGACACAATGATGTATCAAATGCAGTGAGTAATGGGAAAATTGCAAAATGTTGCAAGCCATGTATGTGGCAATTAAAATAATGAAACTGTTGTAACTGTAGTATTTTAAAGGTTCAGGAATATAATTATTAATGACATACACACTGGTGACAGATAAACTATGACTGTTACATAACTGTAATATTCTGTTTTTCTGTAACAAAACAGCATTTTTTTTTTATCTCACACCTACTTGAACATCATCAGTATGTATTACTGTTCACGTCAGATAGGCTTTACAAAAAAATTAATAGAAAGAATGATATTTTTCTCTAAATAAAAGAAAAAAAAATGCATTTTTAAAAAGTGGCCGCAAAAGTGTCAGTAGAAGACTGGGGGATTGTTTAACCTGATTTTGAAACATTATACTGATGTGGATGAATCTTATCCCATATTTTCTCAGATGCCCAGCTGAGGCCACAAGACTAGAATTAACAAAATATAACAACAGAAGAGTGTTTGGTCTTACTGCACAGCTGTAATATACCCTAATTAGATATATCACTGAAGAAACAAAAAACATTCTCAAAATAGACATATGAAATTTTGGTAGGACTTTGAAGTTCTCCAGTCTGAAAATTTGACTAACACTGCTTTTACAGTTGTTAATACATAATGCTTTATTCATTTGTAACACTAACAAAAGCAGAAAGAGTGTAACAGTTACATATTTAACCAGCAATACAATGAGATAAGAGAGTTAAAGGCTGATAGCTTATGAATTATATTTCTTACTTCAGTACACCAAACACTGCATTAAACTAAATGATACAAATGTCTAATCATCCAGAAATAACAACGTTCAAACACTATTGATATTCAACTGTAAAATATAGTGTTAAATGCCAAAAGAAATTAAATAACATTCCATTTAAAACAAGCTGTTTTCCACATGCACTTATGTAAAAGCGTAGTCAAAAGGAACTCATCATAATAGCAGTAGTGTCAACTGTATTTAATTCAGAATGCCCATGATAGAGACATAGTGGCAGTTACACATGCAGTGATACTCCTGATGTTAATCAGAGGCAAACAATAGGGCAATAGAAGGGGTAGTCGCTAGCTTCCACAGTTCTACTTCTATCATCAGTGTTAAGAGAAGGAAGGAGTATTCCATTAACTCCTGTGTATTTTATATGCTGTTTGATCTAAGAAGAAACTCTTTCTGCTGCTAGTAGGAGTGCAGGGCTGAATATTTGCTACTGCTAACCTTGATATTTTTATTCATTAATCAATTAATTAGGCATAAGCACATAAACATGGTGACATTTAAAGACAGGTGGGATTAGTGCATAATTAAAGACTTAATGAGAATGTATCCTACCGAGCAACATTGCACTATCAAAACAAACAAAACTCTGAAAGTAGCTATGATTAAAAATGAAAGTCTGCACATATCTGCACAACCACACACTTGTACATATACACACACACACACACACACATATATATATATATATATGTGTGTGTGTGTGTGTGTGTGTGTGTATGTATGTATGTGTGTGTGTGTGTGTGTGTGTGTGTGTATTTATTTATATATATAAATATATATATATATATATATATATATATATATATATGTATATGTATATATATATACATATATATATATATATATACATATATATACATATATATATATATATATATATATATACATATATATATAAATAAATATATCAGTGAAAAGAGAGAGAGAGAGAAAGAAAGACATGCATACACACAGACACACATTGACTAACACTAGGCCATGCAGTGGAAAAATAAAGGATGTGAGAAGCAAATTCTATACTGGCACATGGGAATCAGTCACAAGACTGCCTGTGCATTGATACATGTTTCTCTATCTTTCGATCTACCTCTCCATCATAATATTTATTTATAGGTGGTGTATTAGCAGTCCATTGAAACCATAACTTCTCAACAACTATTTTTGCTAGCACAAACTAGAGAACATGTTCTTTATAGACTGTACTATCCATTAAACAGAAGAACAGTGACTTTACCATTTTTAATGGTGTTTCTCTTGTGGGCACTGTCATCTAACCATATGTTAGTATATTTAACTTACTGTGTGTTGAGGTAAAGCTGCTCAGTAATGCATGTATATATTTGATTTTCGTTTTTTTTTTTTTTTTTTTTGTGCTTTACCAATTGCAAATGAAAGCTATGTTCTATTTCTGACTGCTTTTCTTTTATAGCAATCATTTTTTTCCCTATGATGAAATGTCATTGGTATATGCCTTATGGTTCAGTTTTCTATCTGACATTCTAAAGACTTTGCTGAAGCTAAAGTGCTTTTCATGGTTGGTTGCTTCTGAAGAAGTTCTGGTTATTGGATGGATGAAAACACTTAACCTGGTGCTGTTTCAGCAGTTTCTTCTGGGAATTGTGTGTGATTTTGATGATGCAGTTTTCTTTTTGGTAAATCATTTTTGTTGTAGATCAAAAACACAAAAAATCAGGAGAAAACCAGGTCTTTTAGTGTAAAATGATTTAATTCACTATTCCACGGTGGTGCAGCAGTAGCGTTGTTGCCTCACAGCAAGAGGTTTTCCTGTTCGATTCTCGGCTGGAGTGCAGGGAGTGCCTTCTGTGTGGAGTCTGCATGTCCTCCCCGTGGCTGGTTGGGCATTCGAAAGGCATGCGTAAATGGCTGTGCCTTTGTTGAAGGCTGAACATTGAGCTGGCACCTCGGTGTTTGTAAAAATCTACTGTCAGTCATTAGCGGACCGGAGTTCTGCTGTGGCGACCCCTAACTGGGAAAAGCTGAAAGACAACAACAACATTCGTCAAAGGTGACTTCATCAGCAATACAATTCACTACTACAGAAACACACTTAAAATACTGTCAGCAAATGAACAATTAATTGTATAACAAGCTGTTCAACTCATAAAACAATTATTCAATTGAAGTGAACCACCAAGTAACTTAGTCACATAGACTACTGTTTGCAGTAAAAAATACATCTACGTAAAAACTTTATTTTTTAATATTCACTTTTCTGTTTTTTAAAAAAAAAATTAAATTGACTGTATCATCTAGCCCAGGATGTATGTAAGAAACCATCTCATTTACCATACTGCTTCTTTCTGTTCTACTTTGTTCCTATAATCACCTTACCTGATGTCCTTGTTCACTGACTCAAGAACCAAGAAGGTCAACTTTTCCAGTTAATAGATGTAGTGGAATGTTTATACAAGGCGTTGTTGACATTTTTTGTTCTTATAGCATACAAATGTTCAAGAATACATGTCCTCAAGTTTCTAGTGGACATTCCCACGTAGAAGGCCAGACATCCACTACACATAGCCAAATAGACAACACCTTCACTACCACAATGTAGTCTACTTGGAACAGTAATGTTGAAATCAAGGTGTTGCAAAAAAATATAAGAACCAATGTGGATGTACCTACATACTTTACATCCCATACACTTATTCATACCTCTGTTGTTTACTCCTAAACAACGGGAAGCATGTCCCCTCTCCAACATATCCTTGATGTTACAATTTTACTTTTACACAAAACAAGGCACCTTACAAAATAAATTTACCATGTCACCATTACCTACAATTACTTTACAGTTCTCGTTAATATTTTTACGAATCTGGTTGTTGTCCATACTCGTATTCAAGCAAAACCTAGGTTTGCTCGGACCTACACTATCCGTATATGTTCTTTTTGTGAAATCTTTTACCAAAATGGGAGGAAAATCATTCTCCCTTCTAGAGATAATCTTGCTGGCAGCTTTGTCCAGTAAATCCCTAGGATAGCCCCTATCCAAAAATAACCTTTTAAGAAACTGAACCTCCTCAAAAAAGGTAGTGTCATCCACAGCCATCAGTGAAGCCCAGATGAACTGGCCATGAGGAATGCTCTTTTTAGTAAAGGTGAGGTGGTTACGTTTATAATGTACATAGGTGTTACAAAAAGTGTTTTTTTGGTGAATACTACTGTAAACCTCATTTGTAGTAGCTTCCCACCCAATAATCACATCCAGGAATGAAACTTCACGACCAAAACCACTTAAGGTGAAGGTTAAAAATTCAGTGGTAGCACTTAAAGCATCTATGAAACCATCTACACTAAAACTTTCCTTTTTAATAATAGAAAACAGGTCATCTATAAACATTTTATAAAAGACGACCTTGTCATATAAATCCAGACTATGCAAAATTTCCAACTCCCACCACCCAAGAACCAAACTTACATAAGTGGGACCCACAGTGGCACCAATGGATACTCCTGGCAGTTGTTTATAAAAATTACCATTGAACATAAAATAACTGTGCTCCAATAGTAAATCTAACAACAAGGTGTAAGTGATCACACTGCTGTTATTCAAACTGGTGTACTTAATCAAAAGCCACCTAACAAAATCAACACCTGCTTCCTGGGGAATGCAAGTGAACACCGAAGTCACATCAGCTGTGAGCATCAAAAACTGTTCACTGCCATTGTCCAAACTGGAAAAAAATGTTCTTAAATTTTTCATAAAGTCACAGGAATTGGCAATGCATGACAGTAACTGCTTCACATATGGTTTCAAAACATGATCTAAGTATAAAGAGATACAATCTGTATAACTTCCTGAGGCAGAAATGATAGGCCTAAATGGGGGATTGGTAATGCTCTTATGGAGCTTAGGTATTCCAAAAAAGTACACCTATTTTGGGATCTTCCACGTACAGGAAGTCGAAGACTTCTTTAGATATTTGGCCATCCATTAACAAACCATAAAGAGTGGCATAGATGAAACCATAACATTTCAAAATGTAAAATTTAGACACTTTTTTGCATTCCAACTGGTTAGACAACATAAGCTCCATTGCATTATTGTAGTCATAGTACTGATGACCACAATCCCACCCCCCTTGTTGGCCTTCATAAACTTTAAATCCTTGTTGCATACCAAGTCATTAAGTGTCTTTCTCTCATTTGTACTTAGGTTATAAAAAGAACGGTAATTACTACTACTAATTTGAGCCCTGATGTTTCTCTCACAAAGATTTTCAAACATTTTCAAAGTATACATTAATGTAGGATTATACACAGGAGGCTTAGCGAAAGTACTACCCAAAGTTAACTCATACAAAATGTACTGCACATTAAGCTTTCAAGTGAAAAATTTCAATTCCAAAAGAGTTTTTCGTCGTCAGCCCTTCTACTGGGTTGAAAATTTAAACCCAGCTTTAAAACATTAATGTGCTCATCATTCAATACAAATTCTGAAAGATTAATTACAGAAATAGGTGCACAGTCATAATTTACAGTCCCAACTACCTCTGGGCTCCGCTCCTGCCCTAACTGTGGGGTTGATAACCCTTGCTCCTGCTTCTGTTCCTCTTGTTGTGAGAACTGTAGTCCACCTGTAAAAAAGTCTTGTTGGCACTAAAGCTGGCCCCTTTGTTGTTGTCCCAACCATTGTTCTGGACATTTCTTGTTTGTGAATGCTCACCCATATCACCAGAAGTGTGTGTAACAATGTCAGCTTTTCGCCTCCCTACTGTTGAACTCACATCACCACCTTCAGAAAAAATGGCTACAGAATTATTGGAATTTAAAGGGGCCACCACCTCTGGATTCTGAAGTTCTCTTTCAGCTCTTCTACTGGAAGTGTTGCTCCTTAAATTGTGCCCTTGTTTAGTTTCTGCATTCCTAATGGGTTTAGCACCACTAGGAATATAATCAAAGAACTCTTTGCCAAGTTCATACACAGCCAAATCCCATAGAATCTTCTTCAATTTGTGCTGTGTAACTTGTTTTCAATGTTGTCAACCCGGTCTAATAACTGCTCATATACTGTCACAACCTCACAGCAACCATCCATAAGTTGTTTAATGTCACTGTCCAAACAACTGAGTTCATCTCTCAGTTTTTCTAGTAGACATGTATTGTTTTTAATTAGCAGTCTCACGAAATCCATGCCAGCACTGTTGAAGAAGTTGGTAACTTCTTTAAAGAAACGACTGTCAGTGGCAACACCGTTCGGCATTTTAAAAAAATGGAGACCTATAGGAACAATCCCCACCTTCACACAGTGCTCAAAGTATTTGCTTTCAATATGCAAAGAACTGTACCTTTTTAACCCCCATTCCAGCTTTTCAAGCATAACCATGACATTGTTTCTAGTTGTAACATGGTTAACTTGAAACAGTTCTTCACAAAAGGGGTCTACATTCAAACTCAAGAGTTTAACTTCACCAACAGCACCACAAACACCAGGGACAGACTTTAAACCAGGAACAACAGTTTGATTAGTCCTAGCACAAACCTGACTTCCAGTCCCAGTAGCAAGCATTTTTCCTTCTGGATTCAAATCTTTAATTCTTGCAGCAAAGGCAGTCAAGGATTTTTGCATCTCACTAACCGTAGTCAGTAGTAAATCAAAAACAACAGTTTTTGATGCTCACAGTTGACGTGACTTCACTGTTCACTTGCGTTCCCCAGGAAGCAGGTGTTGATTTTGTTAGGTGGCTTTTGGTTAGGTACACCAATTTGAGTAACCACAGTTTGATCACTTACACCTTGTTTTTAGATTTACTATTGGAGCACAGTTATTTTATGTTCAGTGGTAATTTCTATAAAAAAACTGTCAAGAGTATCTATGGGTACCACTGTGGGTCCCACTTATGCAAGTTCGGTTCTTGGGTGGTGGGAGTTGAAAATTTTGCCTAATGTGGATTTATATGACAAGGTTGTCTTTTATAAAAGGTTTGTAGATGACCTGTGTTTTATTGTTAAAAAGGAAGGTTTTAGTGTAGATGGTTTTGTAGATGCTTTAAGTGCTACCACTGTATTTTTAACATTCATCTTAAGTGGTTTTGGACGTGAAGTTTCATTCCTGGATGTGATTTTGTTGGGTGGGAAGCTACTACGAATGAGGTATACAGTAGTATTCACCAAAAAAACACTTTTTGTAACACCTATGTACATTATAAAAGTAACCACCACACCTTTACTAAAAAGAATATTCCTCATGGCAAGTTCATCTGGGCTTCACGGATGACTGTGGATGACAACACCTTTTTTGAGGAGGTTCCATTTATTAAAAGGTTATTTTTGGATAGGGGCTGTCCTAGAGATTTACTGGACAAAGCTGCCAGCAAGATTATCTCTAGAAGGGAGAATGATTTTCCTACCATTCTGGTAAAAGTTTTCACAAAAAGAATGTATATGAATGGTGTAGGTCTGAGCAAACCTTGGTTTTATTTGGACATGAGTTTGGACAACAACTAGATTCATAAAATTATTAATGAGAACAGGAAAGTCATTTTAGGTAATAGTAACATGGAAAATGTATTGGGTGAGGTGCCTTGTTTTATGTACAAGAAAAATTGTAACATCAAGGATATGTTGGAGAGGGTCATGCTTCCCATTGTTTAGGAGTAAACAACAGAGGTATGTATAAGTGTATGGGATGTAAAGTATGTAGGTACATCCACATTGGTTCTTATATTTTTTTGCAACACCTTGATTTCAACATCACTGTTCCAGGTAGACTACACTGTGGTAGTGAAGGTATTGTCTATTTGGCTATCCGTAGTGGATGTCTAGCGTTCTACGTGGGAATGTCCACTAGAAGTTTGATACATGTACTCTTGAAAAATTGCATGCTATAAGCACAAAAAATGTCAACAATGCCTTGTATAAACATTCACTATGTGCATTAACTGGAAAAATGTTCACCTTCTCGGTTCTTGAGTCAGTGAACAAGGACATCAGGGGAGGTGATTATAGGAACAAAGTAGAACAGAAAGAAGCAGTATGGCAACTGAGATTGGCTTCTTACATACATCCTAAGCTGAATGACACAGTCAATATAAAATGTTTTTTTGAAAAACAGAAAAGTGAATATTAAAAAATAAAGTTTTTACTTAGATGCATTTTTTACTGCAAACAGTAGTCTATTTTACTAAGTTACTTGATGGCTCACTTCAATTGAATAATTATTTTATGAGGTGAACAGCTTGTTATACAATTAATTGTTCATTTGCTGACAGTATTTTAAGTGCGTTTCTGTAGTAGTGAATTGTATTTCTGATGAAGTCACCTTTGAGGAATAGTGAATTAAATCATTTTATGCTGAAAGACCTGGTTTTCTCCTGATTTGGGGTGTTTTTGATTTACATTTTTCTTTGGTATACACTGCTGCTGTTCCTGCGGCCTTTTGTTTTTCTTAAATCATTTTTGTTGTCAGTATTCATCATCAGACATTGATGACATTGCTGCTGATGTCTTGGAGTTATGCAGCTACACACACACACACACACACACACACACACACACACACACACACACACACACACGCACACGCACACGCACACACTGAAAATTATTTATGCCTCTCTTATGTCTGTGAATTCATCCATTTAGTTGTGCACATTTCTTTCAAATGCATTTGACAGTTATTTAAAATATAGACATTCAAGTCTTTAGGAAATTATGTTAATTTTTCTAGCAAACATTTAACAAATTTCCAAAGTAAATGTAAATTACAGTTCAGGAGATTTGTTTGCTACATCATGATTAAAGTTTACTCTTCATGAAGTGTTAGTGTAGCTGCATATGCACAATAAATGATTATCTACTAAGGCCAAAAGTCATGTGAGAATTTAATTTTGTTGGTTGCTCTGTTATTTTCTTCTGTGGAAAGTTACTTTATTATCAGCATTTGAGAACCTACTGACTTGTTGCTGCAGTATGCACTTTTTTATATATATATATTTTTCAGGTTTGCAAACTATATAATAACTTTATCTTAGAAATACTGATTTCTCTGCTTTCATATAACTTCAACTTTGATACTAACCATATTTAAACATGCAGGTCATCAGCAGGGTAAGAGTAATTTAATGGCTGACTTGGGTACTTATTTTTCATTCTTATTGTTTCTGCCCATCTGTTCATCTCTCTCCTTCTCCCTCTCTTACCCTCAATGACTTTCTGTTGTGACGGGGATAAGGCAAATCCTTGTTGACAGTCAGAACTCCTTCAGTTTCTCTAAACTTATTTCTATCTTTCTTTCCTTCAGTATGATCATAAATGTTTCTTAAGGAGGATATCTCAACTTCAGCCTTTGATTTGTATAACCTTGCTATATACATATGTGTCATTTTAATACCACTGTAGCAGAATAAACATATTTCAGGAAACAGCTGAGAATGCGTTACTGCCCCTTTTTCTCACCATCACTGCTTCTTTTCTCATCCTTTACTTTTGTTGTTCATTCATGTATTGAGGTTGTAGTTTGTAATATACCTCCTAAAGAGCTAAATACCATTTATGCTGAATGTGTCTAGTGAAAAGGAACTTTCACTTAACCATGTTCTGTCTTATATCCAGGCTGCAGGAACATGATCTAAAATGTTTGCTATTTGCTACTAGTGTGCAACATATTTTTTACATTTCACTATTTGTATTACTTGTATTTATTCACTTGTGCCATACCTCAGAATGAATATCTATGAGGAAATATGACTTGCTACAGGCATAATTTTCCTGCTGGTAGATGTATTTGTCAGTTATAGGTACAAGTTTGACATAAAAAGTCATTTCAGTTCTGAATTAGTCCACTGTCATAATATTTTCTTTTGATGGAATATCGTACAATTAGATTTTCTAGTGCGGTAAAAAAATACATCTTCCAACACAAGATAATACAATTAACATGTCAGTGGCTCAGCTGCTAGCCCATGGTCTTTTGTTTTTGGAAGCTCTGGAGACTATGGGTTCTCTTCTCAGACAGGAAACCTGAATTAATTTCCTACACTGACATTGCAGTGCAAGATAAGGGGGGATGCACACCTGACTATCTTATAGTCTATATGATATGTTAAACTGAAGTTCCATCTGCCTGAGTAGGTGGTGGCCAAGGTAAATAGAAATTAACCTATGGTCCTTATCAAAAAGAGTAAGGATGCTTTATTAAAAATAGCAATTTAGATTAACTCTTATAAAATGTAATAAACAACAGCATGTAAACAAAGAAAGCATCACATTAACTCTCACGGCTCTTTCTTCACAGCCAAAACTTAATTATTAGATTTGCAGCAATATTAAATATATTTTTATTAGATCATTTCTCACATATCCCCATCGGTATATAAGCCATACAGTAGAAAAACATGATCTTCCATAGGGCATTCATATTACTGATGTTTTTTCATCAAACACCAATTCGAGAAATTCAACAAGACTGGATGGCTTGACAGAAACCTAACACAATATATACCCTGATTCTGTAACAGGCTGCCTTTATCTATAAAACAGAGTACTTTCCTTATAATCTTTAAAATCAGTTTGGATGACTCGATAGGTGATCCCAAGTTTTCACCATAAATATGTGCAGAAAAATCTACTCATTGCGGAACTTTGCTAGTCTCCCTCCAATTACAGGTGATGTGACTGAACTTCTCGATTGATTCCTTTGGCTGTAAGCTTAGTAAGAACACATTTGCGGAGTAAAATTATATTCAACTTATCACTTTCTATTCCCCTCCCTCTTCCTTAATTACCTTTCTGCTTCTTAAAATGTTAATGCTATAATTCACTGAATGAAAAATGTTAGTTTCCTCTTCTTGCTAAATAAGACACTGTATTTTCTTATTGTTAACTTTAAAAAAAAATGAACCTTTAACAAACTATTTGTTTAGCAGAACAGACCATAAGAAGTTTTTTCTTTGCCATATTTCTTCTATCCCCTTTTCCTTTTCAATAAAGTTTTTATTGTCTCACATTTTACTTTTCTTAATGGCAAATACTTTTTTCTGCAATTTATTCATTATATTGCGTTCTCTTCTCAGGTGTTTCCACAGCTTCACCATCATCACCCACAGCAGCCATTTGACTTCTCAAAACCATTTCAGAAAGTTTGGCTAATTTACAATAGTTGCCAAATCAGATAAAGAATCAGAAGAAATTCAGGGATTTCTGTTGTATTTAGTAGGTAAAAATGTGCATGAAATATGAAGTTTATTTTCATTTTCAGAGGACAAGTGTAACACATACGAGTCAGTAAATGCAACATATATTTTCTGTCAAAAAGAAATATTGTACCTGAAAGGGCATACTTCCACAGATGCACGCAAGTCACATGTAAACTTGTTGAAGTCTTAACTAAGGGGTCTATATCATATGAGCGAATCACACAAATTGTGAACACTCATAATATCGAATGCACCGGACCTTGAACTTCCTCCGCAAAATATATATTCCAACTCTGAGATTGCACTACAGTGAGGAAAGGGCAAATATCCCATTCTTCACTGTACCGCAATCTCAGAAAAAGTACTTTGAGGTCCTGTACGTTCGATATTATGAGCGTTCGTAATTTGTGCGATTCGCTCATATGATATAGACCCTAACTCAGTACCTCTATAAACTAGCCAGAACTGTGGATTTAATCAAAGGAAAGATGAACAAATCAGTGCCTAGCCAAGAGTGTATCCCCAAAAAGAAACCTCAGGTGCTGATTGATTTTTCTTTTTGGGGATAAACTATTGGCTAGGCTTGTAAATGCCCCAGGGCCATTAGCCTAGTAACCGCCTATGATCTTATGATATGAGTGTCATTTCCTATGCTGTGTAAACTCAAGATGGAACTCAAAAGAATGCATAATAGAAAGTGCAACTTAAATAACATAGTGCTGTACACTAATATCCCATTAATAAAGAAAATGCTAATTATGAACACACACTAATTGAAAAAAAGCTTAATAAAGTTGTATGGGAACGGTTCTTTCTATCTACATTAGCAGAGAAAGCATCCAAACTATTTAATGCTAAAGTATTTTCCATATTAGAGGTGTCCAGTCGTTTCTGGCAAATACACAAAAGAAGAGCAGGCAAAAGCTGGCAACCTTCATTAATCCAATGTGAAGCTTCCATTTCAAGACATTTTAATTTGTTACAACCTTAGCAACTTAAATCTTTCAGCATAAAGTGATTGACTTGCTCAAGTCAATGATGTCACTGATGTGTGTAACATCTTGGAATGTGGTCTAGATAAAGGAACACGTGATTTGAAGTTAAAGGCAGTACTTCAAACTATTAGAGATTCTGTGTTAAAGCTGAACCAAGAAAATGCAGTTGTGGAAAGGCTGAGTTAAAGACCTTTAGGTACAGCATAACATTTACTGTAATAAAACTAGATGCATGCAATATCTGAGTAATAGCTGAGTTACAAAATCCATCTTCTGTGACTGAAGACAGAGATATGACAATCCCAAGGCATGATTAGCTTTTTGTGCTAGTTTGTGCGAGATGCCTTAATTGTGCTATGTGCATTAACTGACCTGTTAAAGAAAGATGTACCTTGATCTTGAGGAAATGCTCAAGCCTGTACTTTCTGCAGAGTGAAAGAAATGCTAGCAGCAGGTCCAATGCTACCATACTATGATATCTCTAACCTGAAAGTTGTTGCTGTTCAGAATCATCACTCTGGCATAAGTGCTACATTACTCCAAATTGTTGAAAAAGTATTATGTCCATTTTCTCTTTGCTCTAGAATGCTAACTCATGTTGAACAGAGATATTTGCAGATAAGAAAGTGTTTGATAAAAGTGTGCATGATTGAGGCACACTGTCTAGATAGCTCTTAAGATAAGAGAATTTTCAGCTATAGCTTGATGACAGACCAATTCATCCACTTATTAATTCCTATGACTTACAAAAAGAGCACCCAGATGTCATAGCATGTTAGTTCATAGGTTCATAGGTAGGTATTAGGCTATCAGCCTAGCCAACAAGGTTCCCTGGCTTACGCCACCCAAGAAAGTTATTTTCCTGTGCTCCTGTTTAGCAGAGTCACAGAAGTGACCCCCGGAGCGTATTTCCTATTTCTCATCCACTCATCAAGATTTTTCTTGAAGAGTGCTAATGAGGAACTTTGCCTGACATAGATGGGTAGCTTCTCCCAGAGTATGGGAAGTCTCTGGAACAGGAATCTATCCCTCCAGCATGTCCTGTTTATTGTGGTGACAAGGTTTAGGTCCCTAGAATGTGTAGCTCGGAGGGATTGGGATTTCTTTAGGTGTAGCATGTTCAAGAGCTCTGGGTTTGACATAGCTTTATATGTTAGGCAGAGATCACCTCAGAGTAGGTGATATGCTATGGAGTAAAGCTGGAGTTTTTTGAGATTGCCAATATAGGGCATCTGTTTGAGGCCAGTAATCCTCTTTGTGAGGTACTTATGTGGCCTTTCCAGCTGCTGCAGATGCCTTGTGAGGTACATTCCAAAAGGGGCGTTGTACTCTGTAATGGGTCTAATGAGAGTCGAGTAGAGGGGAACAATGACCTCTTTTTTCCTGGATGAGAACCCTTTTGTGATGAGGTGTGCCTGACTACTCTGGCGATGTGATTATCAAAGGAGAAACTAGTGTCCACCTGGGTCCCAAGGTCTCTTATCACACATTCGGCATTAAGTAGACTGCCACCTATGTGGTAGTTCATGGGTACTGAGTTTTTACCAAAGGGGATGACAATGCACTTTTTGGAATTGAGCTTGAGGTTATGTCTCTGACACCAGGCATCTGTCTCATTGAGGCCCTTCTGTAAGATGTCCACATCATTTGGGGACTTGACTATGGCTCCTAGTTTGCTGTCATCTGCAAACTTCATTAACTAAAGGGCTTCTGTGTTAGCCTGTACTTCAGAGAAGTATATACCAAACAGAAGAGGTCCCAGGACTGAACCCTGTGGTACTCCACTTGTCACTAGTTTGAAGTCAGATTTGGAGTCTGCAACTATTACAGTGTGCGTTCTGACAGTGAGCCAGTTGACAAACCATCTTGTGACATAGGGATTTATACCTAGTTTAGTAAGTTTAGCTATAATTCCAGAATGGGGGATGGTGTCGAAAGCCTTGATGAGGTCAAGATAGGCTGTATGAGCCACCTTACCCTCGTCTACGGCTTTGGTGACTGCCTCAAAAAAGTTGATCAGGTTCAGAAGGCCTGATCTGCTTTTCCCAAACCCAAACTGGATGGGGTCCAGAGTTTAGAGGTTACCAATGTCTTTGTTTATGAGTTCCATGATGATACATTCCATGGCCTTACAGACCAGGCTCATCAGGCTAATAGGGCGATAGTTCCCGGGATCTTCGGTAGCTCCCCCTTTGTGGAGTGGGATAACTGTTGCTGTGCACCATTCAGTGGGAAAAAAGCCTGATGTGAGGCTATAATTGAACATAGTGCCTAGGTGGGGAGCCAGTTTGTTCTGAAGTTCATGTAAAACGCAGCCTGGGATGTTGTCTGGTCCCATGGATGCTGTGTTTTTGGCTTTAGAGAGTGCAGCTTTTACCTGCATAGTGGTGATTACAGGGACTCTGCATTCTTCCTGTATAGATATGGCCCCTTTAGGGGGGTGACAGCGGGGTAAAGTTAGCACTGAAGCTATCTGCCAGGATGTTGGCAATATCAGTTGGATCTGTAATTTTCATGCTGTTGTGCTGTAACTCAGAGCAGCTATGGGTGTTGCCATTGAGATTATTCACATAGCTATAGAATGTGTTGTGGTTGTCCCTAGAATCAGTGATGATTTTGTTTTCATAGCTAGCTTTGGAGGCTCTTATAAGGGATATCAGCTTCTTACTGAGGCTCAGCAGGGAGCTCCTCCACTCATGGGATTTTTCTCTCTTTTGCAACTGTTTCTTCCTTCTGTTGTACAGTTTGTTTATGGGAGGGGACCACCAGATTGGCTTCCTTTTTTTGGAAGATAGCATCTTGATTCTGTTTGGTATAGCACAATCCATGCACTCATGTAAGTGCTAATAGAGTGCATTTGTATAGGATTCAGCAGTCATAACTATATTGTCCATCTGCATGGGTGTCATGAAGTTCGCCATTTCTGTCTTAATAAGCATGAAGTTGGCTTGGAGAAAATTTTTACCATGGTTTCCTTAATGGGGTGGGGGCAGGATGTGGATATCTAGGGTAATTAGCTTATGGTCAGATCTGACCAATGAGGAGTTGACTTCAGGTGTGGAACACCAGTCACTCATGTTGGTAATGACTAGGTCTAGGATATTGTTGCCCCTGGTGGGGGTGTGGATAAGTTGATCCAAGGCATTGGAATTTATAAATTCCAGAAAGCATTGAGTGAAGGAGTTGGTACATGAGTAGTTTTCCCAGTTAATGGTGGGGTAGTTGAAACTGCCCATTATTAGGTTGTTTGATTGATCCCTAATATTTTCCAGTATATCAAGAAAAGAGGAGTGGGAATCCTGGGGTGTGGTGTGGGATCTGTAGCAAGCTACAATTTGGATTGCAGTTTTGCCCAGAGTTAGTTGCACTTGGATAACCTCAGATGCATTATGCTGAGTAACTAGCCTGGAGGTGTGGATATCCTTAATGTATATGGACACACCTCCACCTTTGTTGTTCCGGTCCAGGTTAGGTGAACTCAGAGTTCAATGCCAGAGAGATATGTTTGACTAAAGAATAATTACTCCTAACAGATCTATTATTATAGCAATAACCCACGCCTGGGTGTGGGTAATGCTAAATTTACCCACGGTTGGCGTGGTTTGGTCCCGAGGGCGAAGCCCGAGGGACCAAACAAAGCCAACCGTGGGTAAATTTAGCATTACCCACACCCAGAAGTGGGTTATTGCTATTATACCATGACATTATTTAAGAAAAGAAACTATTACTTTTCTTAAAGAATGGCATAGTATAATGCCTGTTTACTGCCCTTCTGCAGATGTCTGGCATCCGCGGCAGTTCTGATGTACTGCGCGCCTGCGCAGTACATCAGAGCTGTGGGCAAAAGCGGAGAAAGCAAGATCTCCGTTGCTATTTTTAGTGTTCGCTATGTTAAATGAGTTTAACATGGCGAGACAGTTTAAAATAAGCAACGGACATCTCCGTTGCTTATTTTAAAACTGTTTCGCCATGTTAAACTCATTTAAAAAAGCCAGACACTAAAAAAAAACAACGGAGGTCTTGCTTTCTTCGTTGCTTTTAAAACACTGTCTCGCTATGTTAAAATGGGTTTAACATAGTGAGACAGCTTTAAAATAAGCAACGGAGATCTCCGTTGCTTATTTTAAAGCTGTCTCGCTATGTTAAACCCATTTAACATAGCGAGACAGTGTTTAAAAAAAACGAGTTATACTAATGGAAAAAAGTCCGGGCGACCGGACCTTTTTCCATTAGTATAACTCGATTTACAACGGGCACGCTGGCCAATCAGCGTGCACGTTTTGGGGGGATCATGGTATAATAAGAAATCCTCTACTTGACCAACTATTATAAGATATTGAAGAAGACATTGCCACCTTTGTTCTGAACATGATGATAACCAGACATTTGATACCAAAAATTACCATGAGTTACAAATTGTTATCCAATATGTCTAAGTTTGTATGACCTAAACAAAACATTTAATATATAAGTATTTCATAAGTCACTCAGTCAGATAAGTACAAGAACATGATGTCTTACTGCTGTATCAAGTCAGGATAAAACCAGAGGTCAGAATTGAATCCTGTACCTTGCACCAGTGAAGTAAAGAACTTAACCATTATGCTAACCTATCTGCCCCTTATATCATAAACATCAAGGACATTAAGTTCTTACAAAATGTCACAAATAAGCCACAGTATCAGTATGTTGCCAAAATTCAAAGATATTGCTATGCTTGGGTCAAAGTGCCATTTCTGTATTACCCATAAACAATTTTAGAAAAGGGAGTCATTTATACAAATACTTTTACTACATAGTCCTTGGCAGAAGATAGCTAATGACTTGTGTGAGTTTGAAGGCAAAAGTTACCTCATAGTTGTGGACTAATTCACTTATAATATAAAAACAATACATGCACCATCCACAACAAGCCAATAAGTAATAACCAGCTTCATGACCATGCCACAAGATATAGAGTAACTATTGAACAGTTATGGTCAATGTTGTCATGTGAAGGAACATGTGTATCTCAGTGAAGTTATGGGCTATATAGTGTAGAGACATCCATGACAAGCAAGTAATAGAGAAGAAATTAAAGATGATTGATTCAAGAAAGAAATGGTAAGACATTTCAGTTTTCCTTCAGGAAATTCATATTGATAAAAGCAACCAGAACATATCAGAATGACACTGAAAGATGAGACCGTTATGTGTCCAGCACACTAGTGGGAAATAACAGAGGGCAATTATGAGTACAGCTAGCTGCTATAATGTGAAACAGATTAAAGTTGAATAGATGCCTACAAGATGTGGTGGTCAGAGATGAAAGAATTGTATGATGCTGCCAATAACAGTATACCATTGGAGCTTGAAATGTAAGAACTACAAACCAAATCAAAGCAAACTTGATGAGGTTAAGGATGAGATGGCAACACTAAACAGTGACATCTTGGGAATTAGTTCAATAAAATGGACTGATATGTGTTATTTCATGTCTGATAATCATCAGTCCTTCTACTGTGGTCAATGATCTTGCAGAAAATTGAGTAACCATTGTTAATAAAAGAGTATAAAAAGTGGTGCTCAGCTACATTCCAAAAATGATTGAATGGACTCAATCAGACTACAAGCCAAGCCACTGAGCATAGTGGTAACATAGATTTATGACCTAACCACAGAGGATGAAGAGGATAAAGCTGACCATTTTCATGAGGCTCTGCTGTACTTTCAGGAGGTAGCATCAGGAACGATATCACATTCATCACTGGTAGTTAGAATGCTAAAGTCGGTAGTCAAAGTACAACTTGAATAACAAGCAAGCTTAATCTTGGAATCAAAATGAATTGAGGTGCATGCCAGTAGATTTCCCCCAGGAATATTCAGTAGTCATAGCAAATGTTATCACTAGCCTAAGAAACATCATTATGCATAGATGACACTGCATGGTCAATACCAAAATAAAATTTACTATACATGTTGCCTTCACAGATGGAACAGCTCTATGCTCTCAACAAAAACAGGATCTAGAGCAGAGTGTGTCTCAGAACATCAACTTTTTATCTTATAGTTTAATAATTAATTAAAAAAACCAAAAAAGTCATTCAGTCCAAGTAGATATGAGCAGTGGCGGCTGGTGACTTCAAATTTAAGGGGGGCTGCAGGAGACAGCTGAATGGGTGGGGCCAATGGGAAGGGGTGTGAACAACTAGAAAGGGGTGGAACTATGCTCAAAACCACAACAACTGGAACTTTAATTAAATACGCTGCCCTGGGTGCCAAACCGTCATTACGAGAGTCCAATCAAGACAAAATGAAGTGTAGAAGAAAAAATATTTCAATGCATTGGCTACATGGCTACTTACTTAATATCTAGATGGAAACACAAAGGTTGTGAGGCATGAAAAAATAAATTGCTTTTTAAATACATTACTGGAATGCCAGTCAAAATCAAGTATAAAATAAAACAAGCAGCACTTGGCTCAAACCACTTCTCCTTGCATTGCAGTTCTAATTATAATTTATATTCAGCTTTATAAAATTACCAAGTAACATGCTGAAAGTGGCAATTTCTGTGATACCCCCACTTGTAAAAATGTTTTTTATCCAAACAAAACCTGCTGCCTGACAACAACTATCTACTTGTTTCATGGGGAACACATGTTCAAAGTACAAAATGAACAAAGAAACAAGAAACAAGCTCAAGATAAATTGCTTAAAGGATTACTGCACAAGTTATGGACCACACATGATAGATTGACATTCTGTTTAGTTTATGGGTAAAGCCTGCAAAGATAACTGCAAGGCTCCAACAAATGTAATGATATTCTGAAAATACTGTAATTCTGTCCTTTATTTCAAATACTGTCATATGCATTTCAATACCTAAGGCTTATACGTTATCTAGTTATGTAAATATTCTCTGCATGGCAACAATGAAAAGGCTTTCAATGTTGGTAATTCTTTAACAGTATGCTTATTACAGCTTACTTGCATCTTACAATCTCTGACAAGCTTACCTGATGGTCAATAAAGCATTGCTACTTTAATACAGAGAAACAGAGTACTGCAGCAGTTTGAAAAGACCTTGAAAGAAACACTTGAAACTCAAAACACCCAGCTCAAAAGTCCATCAAATAAACCAAATTCGGACAAGTAGAATTAGCACTTATAATCACTTTTAATACTGTGATCTTCTTCAGAAATACAAATACAATGTCCACCCTTTCCTTTTTATATTGCAACAATTACCTAAAACAGGAAATGACATGTTAATCGATATTAAAACAATTAAATGACATATATATATATATATATATATATATATATATGTGTGTGTGTGTGTGTGTGTGTGTGTTTATATGTATATAAACTGATCTATTTAAAAAATCCATGTATACAATCATCCTAACTTATTCATAAATAACGATTATTATCTGTACTAAAATAGTTTTGTTTTTAACCTATCTATACATTAAAAAGCATTTTAAATTGATAACTTAATTTAATCCTGAGGCTTTGTCTGCACCCAGTAACAATTGCCAGAAAGCTTCTTTGCATTCTAATATATTGTTTAAATCACCACCAAATAATGCTTTTTCTACATTATCCAAAACAAAAAATTCAAACTTCTTGAATTCATTATATGTCACAGCATGTCTTGATAGTGCATTCATTCTATCTTTCTTCTTTATTGCCGAACGGTGCTCATATATCCTACATTTGAGACTTCTCTTGGTTTTACCAATATAATAATTTCCACATGTTGAACAAATAGCTACATAAACAACATACTCACTGTTACAACTGAAATATTTTTTAGCCCAAAATGTCTCCTTAGGATACCCAATTGTTACAAAAGATGAATTACTAATAAACCTACTCTGTTTACAATTGTTACAGCTATATGTACCTTTTTTATTAGTGCACAAGTGGTTGGAACTACTCTCCTTCTCTTTACCCGATTCTAACATGTATTTGATATTAGTGATTCTTTTGTAAGTGAATCTAGGTACCAACCTATTGTGTCCGCTAATTCTTTATTGCCTATTATTATTCTCCAGTTGTTTTCTATAACATTTTTGATGTACCACATTTCGTTAACCATTGGTATGGGAAACGAAATTCTGTATTCATTTACCTCTCTCACCTCTCTCCTCAAATAACCCAGGCTATTTGGACATACTGGACCCACCATTACTTCCTTAGAATGTAAAATGGGTTTAGCCACACCATTTCTTAATGTCTTAACTTCACACTCTATTTTTCTTACCCAGTCTGAATCGTACCCCCTATTTTGAAATAATGATCTTAGAATAGACACTTCTTTTTCAAATATATCATTGTTAGAAGTGAGTCTTCTCAATGTTAGCATCTGTCCCTTAATAACTCATTTTTTCATGTGGGTAGGATGCAGACTGTGTTTGTGTAAATACTGGTTAGCGAAGTAAGGTTTTCTATATATTTGGCTAGTGAATTCCTTTCTTTCTTGGTTTATTCCTAAATTCAAATCCAAAAAATTAATGGTTTTACCAAACCCACTAATTTTAAAGTGTAGAAAAGTAGTAGTGGAATTTAGGTCTTTAACTAAGTCCTCAAATTCCAGTTGATTACCTGCCCACAGAAAAAACAGATCATCTATGCATCTGTAATATATCTCTACTTTGTTAAAGCTAGGGTGTGTTTCCAGAAATTTTAACTCCCAGTTAGCCATGACCAAGTTGGCAAAAGCCAACACACACACACACACACACATATATATATATATATAAGTCATTTAATTGTTTTAATATCAATTAACATGTCATTTCCTGTTTTAGGTAATTGTTGTAATATAAAAAGGGAAGGGTGGACATTGTATTTGTATTTCTGAAAAAGATCACAGTATTAAAAGTGATTAAAAGCGCTAATTTTACTTGTCTGAATTTGGTTTATTTGATGGACTTTTGAGCTGGGTGTTTAGAGTACTGCAACAGCATGCATTTTCTGAATAATAAGAAGCATAAATCAACAGTATAAAAATATGACAGAAAACCAGAACATTCTGCAAAATCAAGGACAGATTAAAAGCCAAGGTCATAGTTGTGCATGGGGGATTACTCTGCACACTTACACTGCATAACTGCTCCTTGCCTTGCTTGGACACATCCAGAACCACTACAATGGGGATTGGGGTGCAACAAGTAGGTCATAGTTTGAAATGTCTCTGGCTGACGGTGATGGCTCTGACACTCATATCTCTCAACCTCAGAGCAAGAAATCTGGACAAAGCCATACATAGAAGTGGGACACAGACCCAAAATAAAGACAATGTTTAAATATTGCTCTTATAAACTTAGAAAGATAATAGAATAGTAGTAGGTCTTGCATTAGTATGAATTTTTGAAGGTATGAAATCTGAAACACAAATATCTGCCATTATTTTCTAACTTCAGTCTTTAATGATTTGCTACAAATTTGCCAGAAAATCACAATTTTATGAAAAACAGACCAAAAATGTTATGCAAAAATATAACATTGCCCCACAATACAGCTGAGAACCTGTCAAAGAAGGGATACCTTTTTAAAATGAGTACAAAGTACATTAGTGACAAAATAAGATCATCTACATGCATTTCTGAAATAAAAGCAGTCTATAACTCTGATCATTACAGTTATTTATAATTGTAAACCCTCCACGTTTTCTTCCAAAACTGCCATTTTGCAGAGGGATTATTAGGGGGAGAGCAACATTTTGAGCCAAAATTGGAGAGAGTAGAGAGGTTTGGAAATTTCTAATTCTATAAAGCGATTTATTTGCACGTACCTCTCAACCTCTTAATGCCAGAAATCTGGACAACGCCAAATATATTGGGGGGACAGGCAAACAGTACTAAAAATTGCTCTTTATAAACTTAAGACAATTGATAGAATAACAGGTATTGCTTTAGCATGCATTTTTCTGAAGGTTATGATGTCTGAAACTCAATGTCTGTCATTATTTAGTGACTTCATTCCTAAATGATTTGGCAGAAAACCACTAATTTTATGAGGAACAAACCAAAAATAATTAGCAAAAATCTATTCATTCTGCATAATTCTGGACAGTTGAGTTCAGCCGGGGCTGTCTGAGTTTGCTGCCCCCCCTCAGAAAATCATGGTTGAATGGAGCACCCCCCCCCCCCCACAGCCATTCCAATGTCCCATTCCTTGGTTATTTCACCTCATTTGCCACAAACACTGTAATGTGCATACTGTTTTACTTCTGCGATGATATGGATTTCATTTGAAAGTTTTATTTTATATTTTACAGCATAAATCCTAATAGATATCTGCTAAACAAAGCAATGCAGTCTCACAATGAAAATAGACTTAGCATTAAAACTTCTCTGCCCTTGAAACTTACATTCATTGAAACAGCATTGAAACCCACATTCAAAGAAAATACATTTTGCCAGTGGCAGATAAAGATTAATTTTGGGCTGTTTTCAAATCATAGGCCCCTTGAACACGAAACATACACATGCTCTTTGATACACCTTCCTGACTGTACTAAATTATATTCCTTGTACAATACAGTACAGTTGAACTGTCCAATTCAGAACATTTACATCATAAAAGTCTACTCAAACTTCAGCTGTCCACCAGTATCAGTAAATATGCATGATCTCTGAAGAAGTAAAAGCCATCTAAATAATTCCACATTAAAGAAATCCATTAACTAATGAAGAGGTTACTGCTAGCAAACAACTTTCATTGTTTCATTTACAAATAAAGTGCTTCTTGCCCTTGAGGAATAAATTGCTTATGTTGCATTAACAAAATTATAATGCTATTAATATCGCAATAGGGAATGGACGGCAAATTGATAACAGGCTCATAGTTACTAGGTATCTTCGCCAAAGAGGACTGCAGCATCCATACCCTTAACAACAGAGTACAGTATCAGCAATGGATCTACCTACTGTGGGAGTAGAACCCACAGCCTTCTGTATCAAAAGTAAGTACACTACCTGTTGTGCTATTTACAATACAAGCAGATTTGGTATAAGCAGCACTAAACTTTTGTTCCCCTGCAGCTCTCAGCTCCTTGTAAAATCTACTCAATACTCAGCTGCATATCTGAGCTTTGCAGCACAAGAAATCTGGACAAAGCCAAAATTTATTTAGAGGGGGAGGGACAAAAGCCCAAAAACCAGGGACACATTTTAAACATTGCTTGTATAATGTTGGAAAGTTGCTAGAATAAAATGCTATGTTACCACCATACATTTCACTGCCAAGTATTGAAGCCATGTCTCTGTGCAAAACAGCCAGAGCAACATACCACTATGCCAAATCATCTATTTTTGTGAAAGAAAGGAAGACTGAAACTTAAATGGCTACCATTTAGTGAATTCAATTCTCACCATAGCTGTCAACATCTTAGCACAAAACACCTGAACAAAGCCAATAATGGGGGAATACAGCCCCCAAACATATTCAGTGAGTTCACTTATCACCATAGCTCTCAACCTTGGCACAAAAAACCTGGACAAAGCCAATAATGGGGGAATACAGTCCAAAAAATAGGGACAAATATCCAGTGAGGACAGCACAGCAAACCCACACAAACACAGGGAGGACATGCAGACTCCACACAGAAGGCACCCCAGCCAAGAATCAAACCAGACAACCCATAGCTGTCAAGCAACACTGCTACCACTGCACCACTACACTACTATCTATTTTAAGTAACAAAAATACAGAAACCACAGATTTTATGAGGAACAGAACAAATATGAGGCAAAAATCTGCAAATGTTTTAGAAATGGTGGTGGGTAGGGAATTCAGGCTCTTGTCACTTGGGCCCAATGTACAGGGTTCAAGCCTTATTCTCTGCACTTGAACCCAAGGTACAGGGTTCAAGCCTTATTTTCTACTCACCACCATGAAGTAACTGGGATGTTACACACGCACACACACACACCATGTACTTGCAACTGCACACACCTACCTGACAGTGTTATTGGTCCTCCAGCCATGTACTCTGCAAATGCAATCCTGTTATCGGTCCTCCATATAGTGATGTACTCTGCAGCTGTTTTCTCCAATCCATGAATGTAATCCTGTCCTCCATACTGGCCTGATCCACAAATGCAATCCTGTACTAGCCCGCACATGTGGTCTCAGTCTCCCACAAGATGTGAGGAGGCTGGAGCCTCCTGCAATTGGTCCAGCCTGCGGGCGATGTAGTCAGGTGAACTTCCAGTTTGTGCGGTCACCACCACACAGATCTCTGGGTTGGAAGGGTGGAGTTAACTCCCTTGCCTATCTGGACTGCCTAACTGAGCAGTCTGGAGCTCAGGAATGCCTGAGCATGTGTGCTTGGAGTTCTGGTCTGCCTAACACAGCAGCCAGGAACTAAGCATGTATGTGCAGAGTCTGAGATTTTTCTTTTATTTTTATATGTTTCACGGGATGGTGAGGGAACTGGGGACTTTTATTTTATGCACAGGTGGGGGACCCATTTTACAGGTGGAAGGGCTGCAGTCCCGCAGTCCTATAGCTTGAGCCACCCCTGGGTATGACCTCTAAAATATTTAAGTGAATACACTGCCAAAGTGAACAATAGATTTATGGAATCAAACCTGTTGGAGAAAGCAAGCACTTGAAGAACATTTTGGTTTGTTGTATTCTCAAGAAGGTGGCAACAACTAATATTCCAAATACAAAGAAGATTAAGAAGGCAAAATGGTTGTCTGTAGCATGGATGAGGAAAGAAGAAAGCAAATGGTGAATGAGAATGGAAAGTACAAAAAGTATGTCAGACTGAATGTGACGTTTAAGAGAAAAACAAGAAGAAAATGCAATGCATATTTAAAAGAGCAATGCAAAGAAATGGAAGAAGCAACAGAATGCAAAAAACAAGGAGATTTTTTGAAGAAGATTGGCGATATTAAGAGAAACTTACAGTAAATGAGAATAATAAAAGACAATGATGGAAGGAACATAAGACAAGCCAAAAAATTACCTTACTAGCCACTCATGTTACTAAATGCATACATTCCTTATGATCATTCTGGTTCTTTTCTTTTTATCTTTAAAGTAAATTTAAATGGAATTGGGTAAGATAAGTTTCCTAATGGGACACAGGAAAGGAGTGTGGATATAGTAATCAATAAACAGCCATTAGATGGCACAAGCAAAGTACATCACAAAAGGCATTGTTGTTTAATTTATAACTAAGCATCTAACAAGAGATACTAACAAATGGCATGACAATAAGGGAAATAAAGTGTTAAAAGCATAGCACATTAAAGCAATTGTGTGAATATATATGTATCATTTATAATCATGCTAGCAGCAAGTCATAATCATCTGTGTGCAAAAATCAGATGTGTCACTGCAATAAATGTACATGTTAATCTTTCTCTTCGCAGCATTTACATCTATCAAGTGTTTTATAACTTATGTTCATTCATACCATGCACTGCTTGACTGCAGAAAATAAGGGAATCACTTCAAATGCCTAGATTGAAGTCAGTCAGGATGGAAAGCTTCATAAGTTTTTCATGCTGAATTCAGTACTGACCCCCACTGTCATCCTGTTCTGAAATGGTGGAGACATACTAGTCTTCCATTTGAAGGTAATTACTTTTCAAGTAACAGTAATAGACACCTGTAGTTGACAAATATCAGAACAGATTATTTTTCTTTGCAGGTGCTATGTTAGTAGAGCTAGATTTATACTGAGGTAAGACAGCAGGTCTCGTGCAGTCTTACAGAACAAACAGTATCTCTTTTGACACCAGATACTTCATTCTTTTAGAAGATGTGTGTTTGTACCTAGATTTATATTACTATGACTCCAGTAGTTATGGTTACATCCCATGTCTATGAAAAAGGTTTGTAACATTAAATAAATTGCCTGTGGGGTAGTGGACAAATCTGCAGGCTCTATTTAAGGATGTTGTGAAGGCAAGGTGAGTTTGAAATATGATGTACCTTCCTAAATAATGAAATTATTTGGTTAAACTCATTCTATTTTCCAGTAAGGTGCTGATATTAGGTTATTGATATTTCCGCTTACATTGGGTATGCGCATGATGAGTTCCGTAAATGGGGTTCACTTGTACTTCAGATGTATGTAAAATTAACTGACAGTATTTATTTGGCATGTGAGAGGAAAACTTCACATCTGTCTGTTTTATTTGTCAGGTTATATATCATGAGAAAACAGTGACTGAGCATTCTTCCAAGTTTTGTTTAAGCTAATTAATCATAACATCTACTGCCAATCATTAGCGGACCGGAGTTCCGCTGTGGCGACCCCTAACCAGGACAAGCCAAAAGAAGAAGAAGAAGAAGAAGAAGATGGATCATAACATCTGCCAGAAAGGAGAGGTCCATGGATACAGATGAACATACCACTATGCAGTATGACCTCTAAAACCAGGATTCTTATTTGACTTCTCTTTTCACCAGTGGCCAGTACTGGAGTGTTCCAAAGACAAGAAGACTACAGAACAGGATGAGAAAATGACCAAACCATTTTCCATCTGGGTTTATACTGATTCACTCACTACAAGGGGTTAATCATCTTCTGTGGAGCAGGTCTACAGTATAGTGAAGGACTGGAGTGTATGTTTTGACTGACCAACTTCTGTGTATTTGTTGGCTGGATTTTGATTGCCTAGCTTCATCAAGATAGCATATTACATTCTTTAACTAGACCAAAGTTTCCTCAGTTCACCACTCTGCAGCCTTTGTGCAGTGACTAAGCAAATTGGTTTTAATCCTATTGAGTAGCCTGCACAAGGATATAGTCTACCACAGGTGAGGCAACATCTCCAGTCATGGTTTACGTGATATCAATTTCATCACCTTCTCTCGTTCTGTTTAGTTGCACTACTGTGAAAGATTTTGATACTTTCTTCCCCTTTTTCAGCTTATTAACTTACTGACTGCACCTCATCTACTTGCATTGTTGCAAAAGGCACTGCTCTTGTATTGTTCTCTAGCAAGTTGCCCTTGCTATTGCACTTATTACCCAACAACTGTGAACCTAAAATTTAGCTGTATGACACGAGCAGTTCACACTTATTACTTTGTTTTCATTATGTGGTTCTTCCGCATCTACTAGCTATTCTGCAGCACTTGTAGAAGTGGCCTTTATAGAACTGGAGGAGTTCTAATTCTACAGAGGGGTTGTGTGAAATTATCACGAGTTTGGACAATATAGCTTCCTTCTATATTTGCTCTAAGTACTACTACATTAGCTACTATCTAACATAACATCAGATTGTCTCCCAGAATACTTCATCCATAAACCTTTACCATCTGCTATAGTATTTTTCCTCAACTGCTGAGCACTGCAACCAACCCTAATCTTCATTCTTTTGGCAACATGACTATCTGCTGAAAACCTCTTTAAAGCCATTCTGATTGCATAAATCTACTCCAGGTCACCAAAGCCAAAAAATTCAGCAGGTGAAGCACTTTTTTCCTGCACTATATCCAAGCTCTGGAATAACATTCCCATTGCCATAACTACCCTTCCTTCCTGTAGTCTTTTCAAGACTGCACTTGTATCTCACCCAATTTCTCACTGGCTTTGTCCTTGTCCAAACCCCAACTAATAACCCCCCCTTCAACCCTTCTCTCCTTTCCCAGATTTAGATAGAGTATCCTCTCTATCACTATAAAACTGAACTGAAGATTACTCACTGCTTGTTAATCTTCCAGGATTTAGTTATATTTTAGTCTATTATTATTGTTATCTAGTCACTGTCTAGAAAATTTGTAGCTCTGTGTTTTACTTCTTATTTCTCAATGTTTGTAATTAGAGCTTACTACTCAATTGTACCAATTTTGCTCCTGTATTACTCCATATCATGATCACTTCTACTGTATACATACCTTTATTGTTATTGTTTTCCCATCTACCATGTCTTTCTGTGGAGCTTTTCTCCACGGGCCATCGCTGAAAAAGGACATGTGTCCAGTCAGAATTTCCCGGTAAACAAATTTAAATAAATAAATAAAGCAATGTAGCAACTGTTTATGCTTACAGACTGCTCACTGTCAATTGGTAGTACAGCATAAAAAATATGTAAATATTTAATTATCGTGCTGGCAAACCTCTCACACCTTTATATTGCTGGTAAGCATCATATCAATACCATCTGAAACAGGATGTACCACTAGACTCTAATGTATGCTGAGACTGTAAAGAAAAAAATGCCAAATACTTATAGAACACCCACTCTGAAAGATCTCAGCCTCCAGCACATAAGGCAAAGTCTGCACCCTCTTTACTCACCCCAAGTGCAAAGCCACATAGCTCAACTAAAGTGAACAGAAAGCAGACCAAGTACCGTAATGTTCACTAAGAATGCTTTCAAACAGGGAAATGTTTTACTCACAAATGATTCTGTACCCAGGCTTACAGACTCCACATTCACAAGTCTAGACAATAACATGGTGACTATAAACGTTTTATCTGGTACAGGGATCCACGATGCTACAAATCCCTGGGGCCATGTTAAATAAACAAATATGACTAGTGTTGTTCATAAGGGAGTGAACAGTCAGGACAGACCTTACTATGCATGTGTTTGAGGTGAGAAAGACAATGGTCTTTCTTGGTATTTTGCCTTCACCAATAATGTTACCGAAATACCAGGAAAAGATAACTGGCTTCAACATTTAGCTACACAGTTCATGTCATTCTAATGGTATCCAGTATCTTTTGGCCAGGGATTTGCCAGTAGATAAGACTTCCTTTTAATCTTTTAATCCAGGGGTAGATTATACCTCTCATATAAGACCTTCTTCATACTGACTAAAGCTTCTACTGCCTCATAGTACTCTTTTTTTAGGCAGAGTCTCCCTAGTGGACATTCCAGTGCAACAAACTCATATTCAAATTCAGATGACATCATGGTGGCATCAGTGCCAAGTGACTAAATAGGAAAATGCCAGAACTTGAGGGACTCCTGCAAGTGAAACCATTTATATTTGTGTAGTTACTGAGACATGCCCTATGATTCAGAAAGGTTTAGAAGGAGCAGTAAGTACTACCACAAGCAGCTATCCTCTTGTGGCAAACACTTCTGATTCTGAGACAGACCCAGATTTTATATGGTCTGTAAAATCAAAACTCTGTGTGATCCTGATGGTTATGCTACATAACAATGAAGCATTTCGGTGAAGTGGCTAATGTTAACATGTTCTCCCCATCTAATGCCTGAGGGAAAAGATTTATGCTGTTGTGCAATTCAGAGGATCACCCAGCTGTGTAAAATTAGTATAGCTTACCATAATAACAAATAACAGCCAAACTTATGTGTCCCCATTATACTTAATGGGAAAGACCAATTTACTGGAATGTTTAAGGAAGTTTATAAGATAAATTGTGGAGGTGGCGGATGTGTGTCTGTGCATATGTGTGGCAGTGTGCATGTCTGCAGGGGTATGAATGGTGTCAGATGCCTGTGTGTGTGTGTGTGTGTATGTGTGTGTGTGTGTGTGTGTGTGTGTGTGTGTGTGTGTGTGGTGTGTAAGGTATACTTCCCTAGGTAGTCAGAGTAGGAGGATTAGGTAGGAAATCAAGAGTGTGTGTGTGTGTGTGTGTGTGTGTGTGTGTGTGTGTGTGTGTGTGTGTGTGTGTGTGTGTGTGTGTGTGTGTGTGTGTGTAGGAGGATTACATAGGAAATCAAGAGAGTGTGTGTGTGTGTGTGTGTGTGTGTGTGTGTGTGTGTGTGTGTGTGTGTGTGTGTGTGTGTGTGTGTGTGTGTGTGTACGTGTGTGCACACGCAAGCATGTGTGTGCATGTGTGAGTGTGTACTGCTGAATAGGTGTGTGCCTGTGAGTGCATTCAAGTGAGAGAAGTGTCATGTTAAATGAATGTCTGTGTGTGTGTGTGTGTGTGTGTGTGTGTGTGTGTGTGTGTGTGTGTGTGTGTGTGTGTGTGTGTGTGTGTGTGTGTGTGTGTGTGTCTGCATGTATGTGAAACAGTGACTGTGGGGGTTCCTGCAGAATCATGATGTATAAGCCAGCAGGACTTTAAGATTTAACTTTCTCAAATACAGTCTAAGGTCTAAAAGCCACTATTTAGGACTTGCAAGTGTTCATTTCTAAAACTTCTGTCAGTAAGACTGAACACTGTAGGATTAATTTCTGCCAAAGCATTCTGTACTGTTTGGTCATTCATCTTCTCTGGTTGCTCCTGGTATTCATGGTTTATGCTTGAGACTGTCCTCTCACTCTGCCATGTCCCCTCCCTCCCTCTCTAGTGACTCTGTGGTGTTAGTACCCTGTTCAAAGGACCCCTGTAGTTTGGGTACAAAACAGGTTTTGTTGAACATTAGGTAAGACATCAGCCATTTCTGATACCTCTGTAACATTTGGGGGAGGAAGAGGGTGATCATTATTATCCATTGTTACACACTCTTGCTGATTATCACCCACAGTCGTGGCTGCATAGTCACTTGTATTTACTCTCCTGAAATTTTATTGATGTGGTTTAAGTACTTGCTGATTTTTAAGAGGGTATGCAGTCTGGCTTCGATATTGTTTTAGGTTATGCTGAAGTTTTTCAATTTTGTGATGTGTAAGTGTGGCCACATGCCTAGTAATTCTCAGAATATCCCATCAAAGAAATGTTGGTGCTGTGCAAAGTTCAGATGTAAAATCACAGATTGCAGCTCCATAATTTCTTCTTTTATGTTCTCCATTTTTTTTTCGTGGTTGTTCTTTATTAAAATTCTTAAAGCTTCTAGTCCAGCATCATCATAATTTTTAGTAAGCTCGAGTGTGGAGTCCATTGTCATCCTTTTAGGGTATTTGTAACAATGTAACCCTTGTGGTACTATATTTTACTGTAAACAGCTGGCAAGGAAATAGTTATATTGTATATTTTTAAAAACTGTAAGCAGTCTTTCCAACTTAGAAATCAGTGAACGGCAGCTGCCTAAGTCACCGTTTGCATTATTAGCAGCTGGTGCTGACACAGGCAGTTGATGCAAGTCAATACCAACTAGGGACATATTATTGCTGTTGTCCATATTTAAAAACTCCAAGAATTAATTATTATTGAAAGTTCTATTTTGCTCATTAGAAGAATGCAATCCATGTTGGTTCACATCCGTACCAGCTTGGCTGTTATTGAGGCTGTAACATCTATATAGTAGATCCTGCATCTTAGCAGCTGTATCCACCAAAGATTGAATTGCACTGAACAGAGCAGGTGGGAACATATGGGTGGCAAGATCAAAAAGTATCTGGTTACCAGAGCCAAGATTGGCTGCTGCTATGTCTCCCATTAGTCCTAATTGAAGGGAAATTTTATGACAAACAACCACAAAGAAGAACAACAACTAAATAATTAACACATTTCTAGGACATGTAAGAAGAGAATTGAGCCAGACAAGTGTTGAGTGATTTCATTCAATATATATATATAAGAACTTTATCAGAAAAAAGGAGTAATGAAATAATGCCTTGTTGTGCCTCTCTTTAAAAACAACAACAGCCAATAAGCATTATGTATAAGCAATGTAACAAAATAAAACAATACAATAAACAAATGTGTAGTGTAGTAGGTGGAGTTCACCAGTACCATCACAAAGAACATTTAATATTCAAGTTTTCATTAATGCCTGGGGAAGCTTCAGCATTCAGAAGCAGCTGCCATTTCAGTTCTTGCACTTCTAAAAGAGTTTCACTGTCACCTAAAAAGGAATCAAGTTGTTCCAGTCCAGTAAACTTAAAAGTTTGAAATCCATTACAAAGTGAACTGCGTTTACCTAGTGCATTCTTTTGATCATTTTGTCTAATTGCTGCTAAATGCACTTTTATCCAGTCTGATAATTTCCTGTACATTTTATCAACCTAAAAGATCTCACGTGTCATAAATACCAGCATAAACAATATTACTACTTTGGCAATCGTAGGATCTGACTAATTTAAGAGACATTTCACTGGCAACACGTTAATGAGGATTTTCAACAATTGATAAAATAAAGTAAGACTAGATACCTGGGGTATCTGAGGTTAAAACTCTCTGGGCCCTGTCCAGATTGGGCATAATATCCAGCACTACAGTGTTGGACTCTGTGGGGGTGGCACTACCTTTCAATGAGGTGAGGAACTTCTCAGTCCCTGTAAGAGCTGATTTGTATTATTACCCACCAATATGGCCTCTGTTCAAATGACTATAGTATGGATCATATCCATGGCTCACTGGTTTGCAAATCATCATTTTTGTCATGATCACCCACCATATTTACATTGCTGACCATACCTGCCAAAGCATAGTCACCAAAGGGCTAGTCAGTGGCATAAGCAGTGAAGACCTATCAGTCATGGGGACAGAAATCCAGTAGTACCACCTGATTTTCTGAATATGTAAATTTTGCATTGTGAGCCAAAGTGGATGGGTCAACAGATCCTGTACTTTCTTAGGTCCTTTTTTTAGCAATCATTCTGTTGGCATAGAAAACAGGGGAATTAATGACCATGTAATTGCATGGCCATAAAATAAATAAAAAAATCAGTATAATACACCTATCCTACTAGACCATACCGTTTGATCAATTTGTGCCTGGCATTATATATATATATATATATATATATATATATATATATATATATATATATATATATGTATATATATATATATATATATATATGTCTTCTCATGATCTTTAATGAAATGTCAGACATGTTACATGTACTAACCACTTATTACCCATAAAACAAATACAGGAGTGAAAGTAAACAATAACCTTTAAATAAGGTTGTAGCTATTTACATATATGTAAAACACACAACAGTAAAATACTAATGAACATTTTTAGAATATGAGCTCAGAGGGCTGTTTTCCATCAGACTTAACAGTCTTTTATACTCTACTACTTGCAGTACTCCTGCAATGTACCTCCTAAGACAACTTTGTCCATCACATCTTAATCTACTGACAAAGTGACACCCCTTAGAGGTACTAGGGTCTAGAAATAGTCAAAGACAGCATTCTAGAGCTGAATTAATCATGTAAGAAGAAACACTTACCTTATTAATGCAGATATCTGACTTTGAAATAAAACTTTTGGAAAAAAACTCACAGACATCAAATCCCTCTCAGAGTAGTTTCATTCCAAAGCACAGTTAGGCTGTGGGCTTCTCATAGCACATATATCATGTTGAGTCACCTCTTTGGGCACAATTATTTTGCAAAAGAATGAAATTGTACTGTGCATATGCACATCAGCACCTGTGGCCAGCTATGTGCACTAAAAGTGTGCATAACAGATTAGGATTGAGAGAAATGTCATCCCATAATTAACCATCTGAAGATGGAATCACTGTAGAGCGGGTATTGTCAGCAGCATACAGATGGATTTAAGACCACCATGTTTCACAACTTAAAGTGCAATTGAAACCATAATAATACGGTACTTACATTTTCTCATTTTCCATAAAGGTATTGCTCATCAGTGCCCATAATTATGCTAAGGATAGAATGCACAAGTATTGAATTAGGTCCTACTTCTCTGCCATTTGTCTTGAGATCTTTGAAGGTGAGAAAAGTATGGCTAGAGATGGTGGGGGAAATCCTCCTTTTAGGGTACAGAGGTAGAGCGAGTAAAAGTCCAAGATTTATCTGGACATCTTTCATAAACATTAAAGTTGGAAGTTCCAGTAGGAGGGCTATACTGAGTCATAATATAAGGCTGATACCCAGAATAGTTTGGCTTAGGCTGCCACCTGTGCCAGTGGCATTCATAACACAGGGGAACAGTGCTGTCACCACTACAGTGATTTGATTCAATGCAAACCTGACCTCCTTGGCAGATGGGAGGATGAAGATAGGGCATGATCATTATCTCTGTATTATAAATATATAATTTTTTCACTAACAAAATGCCTTGCCAATGCATGACACCAGGCAGTTGTTCATTCTACCTTTTTTAACATCCAGCCCCTGCCAAGAATGTCCACATTATTTGCACATAGTTAGAACTTGTTTTAGATAAGCTTTTTTGTTTGTTTTTCATAGCAAATATGCTAATCCAATTAAGGAGTAGTACTGGGATTTACTACGCTGCCCTGCATTCACTAAGTTTTCATAAATTTAGTGGGTGTCTACATCTTTTTTATAACATGGAGTTGTTTATACATGTCAAATTTCATAAAAATGTTATAGACTGCTTTTTTCATTTGGGAAAATATCAAGCAAACACCTGAAATTTTCTCTCACACTCATTATAAGTGCTGAGTTATTTACTTATTTATTCATTTATTTTAAAGCTGAATCTAGGAGGCCATGAACTATTTGTTCATAGAAGTTGAAGGAAAAAAGTACAGTACTTTCAGTTCAAGAGTATTCTGGAAATGTACATTAACTAATAGTTATGGTTAATCTCTAGCTATCATTAACATCATGTCAAGAATGCTATCATCAAGGTAAACATGTAACATGTTTAATCTCACTTCATTAGGCCATGACATTTTAGACGCAGTGGAAGCTACTTATAACTATTTCAGAAAAGAAGATGTAAATGAGATTTAAATATGGTAGATTTTGATCAAGTTGTTATAGATGAGCAGAGTAAATTCCTTTCCATATTGAATAATACAGATGATGAAAAATGAGCCATCACCATGAGTACCAGTAGAGACTATCATTATGGATTTCCTTGACATTTTCACTTTATTTTGGGAGGATTATTTTTTTCTGATAACTGGACGATTAGTTGGTAGTGACTTTGACAAAAGGATTGAAGACAGGTTCCTTTTGTCAGTAGTGGTCCTAATTTGAAATTTCTGTTAAAATTCCTCTATTTAAAATTGGCTCCATTAAACCAAAAATCCTGTAGAAATATCCCTATGGTGAGTCTTCTTAATGCAAGCATATTGATACTGCACCATACCTAGGTCTATTGCATTTGAATAAGACATTCCCCATAAATGTATACTTTACTGTAACTTTCTGGGTACTGTATACAGCACGGCACTTTTTTTGGCACAATGAATTTATGAGCATCACTATGTTGTGAGGATAAAGAACAACATGAATACCTATTTTAGGCACAGTGTTTTACCCACATTTTATGGAGTTTGACTATCTTTGCAGATGATAAAGCCAGACTAGACAAATGGGATCTTAATAGCTTGTTAATCAAGCAATTACAATAAAAAATGCAACTGCAAATATAGCATCCTCTGGGACTCAATGACCACATTAATGGTCATTATTTATTTATTAAAGTGTAATTATACTTCACATGCATCTGTGTTATACAGTTAATTTAATTTTCAGATATAATGTTGATATTAAATATGTAAGGGTTTTGAAAACAAAGCAAAGATTATGTTTTAGTTTCACTGTCAACTCAGTGGGCCGGATTCACGAAGGCTTGCACGGAGTCTAAGAGTAGTGTAAGACTCCATGCAGCCTTCACGATCCAGGAACAGCCCAAAGTCCGTGCAAGAGTCAAGCTAAAACGGCTCTTACACGGAGTGGGCGTGGATAAGCTAATCACCTCACTTGCAGCTGAATAGCATGCAAATGAGGATGATTAGTGATCCAGGAAGCCCAGAACAGCCCGTGTAAGAGCCGTTTTAGCTGCAGAAATGTACTCAGTTGACAACTGAGTACGTTTCTGCAAAAACTGCAATGGAGCCATGTCAGCTCCAAATAAAGGGTGCATATGTGTCAGGCAGCATGCCAATGGCCAAATATGTGGCCATTGGCAAGGTAACCTGATGCAAATATATGAAAAATATAATTTTTTTTTTCGGCGATTGCCGATGTTTAAACCCAGTGCAGCCCCGCGCAAACGGGCTGCGCTGCATAGAACATAAAAACGAAGGTTTTAAACCCACAAATGTGGGTTTTATGCAATACATGGAATGTCAATGCAGGGACCAGCAGACCAAAACCAACATGGCCACCGTGTAGTGGTTGCTAAGGGGGGAAGCTGAGTCTAAGAGATGTAACTAAGCATTAGTAGGCAATCTGATGCAAATGAGTGTAAGGATACTGAATTCCACTGTCACATAGCAAATGAGCACATTCTGAGTAGTGTAAGAGTTACAGAAGGGGGAGGAACAGAGTAGGAGATAGGTGACATCACAGGGGGGAATGGTAGAAAGAAATGCAGTTCATTGGAGGTTAGAGTTACATGACAGATGTCAGACAGATATCATGGAAAGAGGTGTGCCACTAAGTAAGCATGAGAAAGTCAAGAAATGGAAGGTGTACACTGTTGCCTACACCAAAGTTTCTTGCTGGATGTGTATGCGCACGTGTGCGCGCCACGAAGCGCGAGTAAGGCAGTGTGCACGCGTGTAAGGCAGTGTGCGCACGTGTAAGGCAGACTGAGCATGTGGGAGCGTGTTGGGAGATGTTTAACACCGTTTGCGCAGGCGTGCACGCATTTTTAACTGAATAAGCAGATTCTGAACTGTGTAAGTATGTGTGCGCGCGTGTAAGCCACTGTGAGCGTGTTTCTGCTGGTTTGCACACGGCTCTTCCCTGAAGAAACAGAAAGGAAAAAGGAAGCAACAGATGTAGTAGGAAGTTAGCAGGGAATACTGCTGGAGCTAGCAGGTGAAAACAATTAGATGCAGGCAATTACACAGGCAGAATAGTAGCCCAGCCCAGCACTTAAAACTCTGCAAACAGCAGTGCAGAATGTTTCTCTCAAGAGACACTGCAAGACAGGAGTAAGCTAATAGAAGTGAAAACTGAAAAAGCTTCACTCAGAGCAGAAATGTTAGGGGCTGCCATAGCTGTCATAATGAGACATAGGTGACTTGCTGAGGGTGGTGACAATGCAGATGGTGCCAGACAACCCACAGTGAGGAGATGGAGAAGAGTGTACAGGCCCAGGGTCACCTACCACGGGTTACATGAGCTGGAGATAGTAGAGCGCTATAGAGTGGACAGAGACCTCCTGCAGCAAATAGTGGAGCTGTGCAGGCCACGCCTCACACACAGAACCAACAGAGGGGAACCCATCCCAGTGGAAACCAAGGTATGTGTTGGCCTAAGAATACTAGCAACAGGTACCTTCCAGAGACCAACTGGTGATATGATGGGGATATCACAGGCATCAGCCTCCAGGGTACTGCACCAGTTCCTGGATGCCATGTCAGCACATGTCGGTGATCATGTATATTTCCCCAATGCCCGTGAGGTATTGGCCAGTAATATCGTCTCTTCCAGCAAATAGCGGAATACCCTGAGGTACTGGGTGCAATAGACTGCACGCATACGCATCAAAGCACCAGCCGGTGAGCGGGTAGGGCATACATCAACCGCAAGGGCTTCCCTCCATCAACTGCCAGGTCGTGTGTGATGCCCAGGGCATAATAATGAATGTGTGTGCTGGCTGTCCTGGGAGCTACCACGATTCCCACATCTGGCATTTGACGCAGCTGTACCAGACATTTGCCAATGGGGACATCCCGCACGGACACCTAGTGGAGGATGCAGGTTATGCACTGGAGCCGTGGCTGATGACACCCATCAGAAACGCACACACACCTGAACAGGAACGCCATAATGAGGCACACGCACAAACACGTAATGTAATAGAGCATGTGTTTGGGCTGCTCAAGTCACGGTTCCGGTGTCTGGACACATCTGGTGGAGCCTTGCAGTACACACCAACTACATGTACCCAAATTGTCATGGTATGTGCTATGCTACATAATATGATCTTGCGAAAACAGCTGCAGCAGGACCAGCATAGGGCTGGGCCAAACAGCCCCCCACCATTGCCAAGGCCATCACAGGCAGAGCTTGACTCGGAGGAACAACCTGAGCCTGCCCCAATAGGCAGAAGGAGGCGTGCCCAGTATGCCCTGGCCTTGGCAAAGAGGCAATGCATAGCACATACACTGGCTCAGTAGGAACCCTGGGAATGATACCCCTCTCTGACTCACTCATATAGTAACAGGGATGCCTAACATGACACAACCTGCTCTCAAACATGTACAGGGAAGTGTAATATGCGCATCCGACAGAGACAGCCCTGCAGCACCACCTGAGGCATGAATGCTATGTGTTAAGTAATGTAACACCATGTACTATATGCACACCTGAGGACCCTGACTAACATCCTACCCTCACCAAGCATCATGCCACAACATGACAATGAGATGATCAAGTGCAACAATTGACTGAAGTATCGCAGTTAGTCAAAGGGGATCCAATGTGTGCCAGTCTGGGATGACATGCTGAGCATGACATGATGCACCACCTGCTAGGACTGGTGTGCACCTATCAGTGCAGGCCATATGGATACTGGCAAAGGCTGTTGTCACCCACAGTGTGCCCTGAATAGGTAAGGCTCAAAACACAAACCTATCTCCATAGGTATCAGAAGGGATAAGAATAAGATAAGGGATAAGTTGAAACAGCAAGATGCATGCAGTCTAAACTCACCCAGTATGGAGAATGTTGATATCTGCTGTAACAGAAAACTGAGGCAAGGCTCACAACAGCACCCTAACACTACCAGGTTACACCTCATACTGTGCTGTACAGCCTCAAAACTTGGAACAAGCTACAAAAGGAGGGTGACTAGCAAGAATTGTCAAGGATAACCACACCCCATGTCGGTACCACAACAAAAGCAGCATGGACTAGCCATGCTCAAGTAACAGTGGCTAAAACTGGGCCCCTGATTATAGCCTGCTACAGACTACTGTCCCAACACCAGGAACTGCATCCGGCCTATGCTGGAATACATGAATATATCAAGTCCTCCAAACCACATTATATTGGGTGACTGCAAATACCCAGACATAGACTGGGAGCATTATACTAGCTCCAACAGTGTAGGACAAAAGTTCATAGAATCCATAAACCAAAAGGCCCAGGAACAACGTACCACTCCCACAAGAGGGGTAAGCATACTGGATGTGATAATCAGCAACATGGGTACTGGATGGCAAGATGAGAAGTGTATTGCTCACTGGTAAAACCAGACCATAGAGTAATCACACTGGATATCCAAATCCTGACCACAGTCCCTGGCCAGAAAACCACAGTGGAAAACATGTGTTAAGCAATATTTGCACTCCTCCAAACTGATGTGGAATCCATTAAAGGTCCGTGCAGGTGCAAAATATGGGCCACACCTCAGAACCTGTAATACAGCCATTCCATGAACACTGCCAGGAATGCTTGGATTATGCAGTCCTAAATTAAAACAAGACACAATGCCATACACGCAGAAATCTGGCATGGTGGACACCAGCCATAACCAAACCATGCAAGAGAATGAGGAAGCTACTACATGATAGAGCAAACATAAACAATGAAGTAATCACTGATCAGTAGTATGGCAATAAAATCTGTCCACACATACAATCCACTAAGGCCAGCCACAACAAGTGGAATCTGTGAATCCTGAGGCAATGTTACACCTGCCCCAAGTACACAGACAACCCCAACTCCACCCAAGAAATACAAATATATGTGAGAGATGCAACCATCTATCCAAACTGGAGGCTGAGCTCCCTCAACTCAGTACTCCCAAAACAAGTCAGGAGGAGAAGGTAACCACACACACCACAAACACAGTCCCACATAGACCTATTACAACTGCAAACCAAACACATAAACACAGAAAAACATTCCCGGAGGCACAAATTACAAACACAGCACACCAACAGAGGCCTCTAAAGCAGACACCCAATCAAACAACCTCCAAACATAGCACATGCAACACATAGTACACAAAGCTGGTGTGCCAAACAGTCACAGGCCAGAAGGAGAAACAACATGCCTGATACAGTTGTAATAGGTGACTCCATAGTCAGACACACTGCTGTCCCGCACACCAGACTGAACAAGGGAAAGGGTACAGTAAGCTGCCTGTAGGCTGCCACAATATGCCACATAACAGAAGTATGTAGGTCACTCCAAAGCAAGTAGAAATATGATGCAGTCATAGTCCATGCTGGTGTGAATGACCTGAGATGTACCGCCCTAGACTACATGAAAAGAGACATAGATGAGCTATCTGATTATGTAGTCCAGGCCGGTATGACACTCACCGTTTGCAGCATCCTACCCTTACCAAGAATAATGCCACAGTACAAACACGGAATGATCAGTCATAGCAAGTGGCACACTTACTGGTGTCATTCCAAGGGGATCCAATGTCTGTCTGCTTGGGATGTCATGCTTGACAAGCCATGCAGCTGTTCTTGGGATGGCCTGCACCTGTTACCCCTGGGCATCTGAATATTGGATAAGGCCTTTGCCACCTCCATAGAGCCTTTTGTAGGCAAGGCTGAAAAGACTGACCCACCACCCTAGAAAACATAAGTGGGAAGAAACATAAGGGAAATGCTGACCAATGCCAGATGTGTACACCCCAATATGCATGCTCCCGAGGCCATCCCCAGTATGGAGAACATCGATGTCTGTGCAGTGACAGAAACCTGCTGCAAGCCTCCTGACAGCACACCAGCACTACCAGGTTATACCACGTATCATGTGTCATGGCCCCAAAACCTGGAACAAAACATAAAAGGAGGGTGAGTATCCATAGTCAGCACAGACACCCATACGTCCAGGTAACTGACAATGCACAAGGCATTGGAGTTCACCCATGTGCAACTAACTGTAGGCAAGACTGCTGTACAGTCTGTAGCATGCTACAGACCGCACTCTCACACACAATAACCCCACCCAGCCGTCCTGAAGACACTGGACAGTATGAATGTCCCACCAAGTACCAAACAAGGTACCACAAATTACCACATAGGTGGTAAACCATTATGTATGGAAGGAGTAACCAGGGACCTAGGGACACAAGTGGACAGTAACCTGTTATGTGACACCCACATTGCCAATGTGGCTAGGAAGACTGTCTACATTTGACACCGTATCAGGAAAGGATTCACATCTACGTCAACAGAGGTCATTGTGCCCCTATACTTTTCTCTAATCACACCCATAATCTAGTACAATGCCTCATATGGGATGTACCTTACCTGACACCTGCAGCAGTTAGAAAGACCTCAAAGGTACCTCACCAAGAGGATAAAGGGTCTCAAATATATGTCATATGCTGCCTGGCTGTAGACACCCCAGCTGAATGCAGTCACATACTGCCTACACAGAGGCATTGCATGCCTGTTGTAGGAGGCCATGCCCAACACAGGAGTAATGGACATGCTCCACCCCAGAAAACTCAAATCCATCGGAGCTGTGAGAGTGAGAGATGTCAACCTCAACAAATAATGAAATAGGATGTGCTGGTGGGACAGATACATAATCCAGAGGCTCCCCACACCCTGGACCAGAATCCCACTCCATGTTAGGCAGAGCCCCTCACTGACACTCTTCAACAGGAATCTTGCCAAGTGGATGGATGATTGTAGAGTTACACTGGGGGTCTTCACTGTGTCATGTCCAGACAGAGGCACAGCAAAGCAAATCATAAATGGCCATAATATTCACATAGCAAGGGGTGGCAAAAGCCACACACACTCTGGCTAGGCTAACAAATGCCCTAGGGTGGATAGCCTAGTATGAACCTATGAACCTATGAAGATACAAATTGTACAGGACACTAAGGATAATCCCAAGGCTTTCACAACTGATGGTAGGAACCATGTTGGGAATTCACAGATATGCCCTGAATCACACAAATATCACAAACACACACACATATTGCCAACATACATCCTGACAGGTGCAGTGCAACCCCCTGAATGCAGAATATCTATGCCAGCAAACTGCTGGCCCCCTGACATTGCAGATGCTGAGGTAACAGCCAACATCTACAAAGCAAAACACACAGCAGCAATGGTATGAGATGGTGTCCTGGGCTTAGTGCAACTTGGACTCCAAGATGACTGGAATGCCAAACCACACTACTGCTCAATGTCAGCCTTACCACAGAATATGTACCCAAAGAGCAGTGTACAACAACAGTGGTCCTTCTCAACAAAGGTGTTGCCGGAATGGATACTGAAAACTACTACCCCAGAATCCTGAGAAGCTCGGTTTGCACAGCTATGGAAAGGATCAGCATGTACCACAGACATAAAGATATTGGGGACCTACTGACACCGGACCCAACCCAGTGTGGCTTTCTCAAGTGCAGATCCTGCCCCTAAACATGTTTGACTCAAATGAAACAGTCATCAAGGTCATTGATGAGGGCAATGTGGTCCACACAGTGTAGCTGGACCTTGCAAAGGCTTCTATACAATACCCTACGTGTTCATTATAGATAGGCTCACCAGCTTAAATATAAACCCACATGTCAGTAGAGGGTTGCAAACCAGACCAAGGACAGAACAGACATGGTCAGACATGCTGCAGCCATGTCAGACCACAAACCAGATATAACTGGCATCCCACAAGGCTTTGTCCTGGGATCTCCCTTGTCTGGTATATATGTCCCATAGGTACAGGCAAACATGGAAGGACTGTGTCCGAACATGTTTGCAGAGGACTACAAACTGCTCACCACATATGATCCACCAGCTGACACAAGCATCCCACAAAAGGGCCACATAGAAACAGACAACTGGTGCCATAGCCATGTCAGCAAGCTAATTGCAGAAACGTGTATAGTCAACCCCCGTGGATATACAGTAAGTGCCCACCAATTACCACATAGGTGTTAACCCATTATGTAGTTAACATGTAATGAGAGACCTGGGGACACAAGGTGATAGATATCCTGCATTGGACAAACATGTGCTGTAGTGTTTACAGAAACATACCATATACCCACTTAATCATGAAGGCTGTCAGATCTAGATAAGGGGAGGTCATTGTGGCTCTGCAGTCATCCTTCATCAGCGGTACAATTGACTACAATAGCCCCTGTGGGATGTACCTCAGCAGACACCTCCATCAACCGTAAAGTCCCCAACAGTACCTCATCAGGAGTATCAAAGAGCTTGCACAGATGCCATGTGTTGCCTGTGTTGCTGGCATCAATAAACATGCTGCACCTTGTACAATCTGAATGGCAGTGAGCTATGCACATGAGAGACCTGAACCCCAGCACTGACTTACATAGGACAAGCTGTACTGCGTGATCCATAACACAGAAGCCACCCCACCCATGAGTGAGCCCCAGCACAGGCTACCCATAGAGTCACTTATCAATCTTCCTCAATAGGAATCCTGATGAGTGGATGGGAGATGGTAGACTTATCCTGGGTATCACTGACATGTCACAGGTAGACAGAGGCACAGTATACTAACCATGACATATGTCATGGCAAACTCCACTTACAATGTGTGTTGAAGGACAAACACACTCTCCAACTAGCATTAGACATGGACTAGGGCACATCGCTAGTGTTTGCAAATGTACACCTATGTTGTGGAATACACTACCAATGTTGGACAAGCCTGGTCTAAGTAGTTCATATCTGAACAGAATGCAACATGGTCAGATGTACACAACTGGCCCCTAACCAGGCTGTTGTGCCCACTATCGAAATGTAAAGCAGTGATAGCAGTAAAGCCCAGGATACTGTCCACCACAGTCAAAGTACTACCAGTACACTATACAGTACTACAGTGTTAGGTCAGTGTGAAAGGATGTTGACAACTGTATGCAAAGTATCCCATGCAAACACTGCAGGCACAGTATAATCCTGTTGTGTTCACACACAAAGCAGTTGTACAGTAACTACACAACATGACACACAACACACAACCATAAACGGGTGATATTTGTTGAAGTTCACACTCATCCACAAATGTGTTGGGCTGCAGAGTCCAACATATGGAATGCTCACACTGGGCATGCTCACACACTTTGATAAATGAGACATATGTCAGACAACATGCCATGGGAAGGCTGAACTGGGCATGCTCACACACTTAGGCCAAATCTCGGTTTAGCAGTTGGACACACATATCTGGTATTTTTATGTGTTATTCCAGGAACCAACCACATTACAGCAGTCTGCCCAGTGCACACAGTTAAATGACTACAGAGACATACGTGATATAGTGGATCCCTCCCATATGCAAACAACTTCCACAGATGCACAAGTTGTTCATACAAACAGGGAATGCTATGGCAATAAAGATGTGCAAACAGTCTATCAGCAACAAATAATGTGCATTTGACAATTAAACATATGGGTGTAGAGGTCAACACTAGGCTGTTTGCCCTAGGGAATGACAGCTTAGCCAGAGTGTGCTTGGTGTCTGCCTCCCCACAGGATGCACATTCCCCTTTCTAAACACAGATGATGTCAGCACCCTATAAGTACAGCAGGAGAAAATAAACTTCCCAGTAATCCGAATAGCGTGCTCTGCTAATGCGTCCGTCTCAAGTGTCATAACATAGTTAGGTAGGGGTTTCAAATCCTGCAAATGCTCAGTGTGTGTGTGAGTGGGGTTGGTGTGTGTGTAAGTCTGTGGGAGAGAAATGTCCCTTTTGGCAACTAGGAAAACACACTACAGGATGCACATTCCCTTTCTAAACACCGATGATGTCAGCACCCTATAAGTACAGCAGGAGAAAAAAAACCTCCCAGTAATGCGAATAGCACGCTCTGCTAATGCGTCCGTCTCAAGTGTCATAACATAGTTAGGTAGGGGTTTGAATCCTGTGAATGGCAAGTGTGTGTGTTTGTCTGAGGGGGGTTAGTGTGTGTGAGTGAAATGTCCCTTTTGGCAACTAGGAAAACACACTACAGGATGCACATTCCCTTTCTAAACACTGATGATGTCAGCACTCTATAAGTATAGCAGGAGAAGGGAAAACTTCCAGTAATGCAAATAGTGTATTCCGCTAATGCGTCCATCTCAAATGTCATAACATAGGTAGGGGTTTAAATCCTGTGAATGGCAAGTGTGTGCGTCTGTCTGAGGGGGGTTAGTGTGTCTGAGGGAAATGTCCCTTTTGGCAACTAGGTGAACAGACTACAGGATGCTCATTCCCCTTTCTAAACACTGATGATGTCAGCACTCTATAAGTATAGCAGGAGAAGGGAAAACTCCCAGTAATGTGAATAGCGCGCTCAGCTAATGTGTCTGTCTCAAGTGTCATAACATAGTTAGGTAGGGGTTTGAATCCTGCGAATGGCAAGTGTGTGTGTCTGTCTGAGGGGGGTTAGTGTGTGTGAAGGAAATGTCCCTTTTGGCAACTAGGTGAACAGACTACAGGATGCTCATTCTCTTTCTAAACACTGATGATGTCAGCACTCTATAAGTATAGCAGGAGAAGGGAAAACTCCCAGTAATGTGAATAGCGTGCTCTGCTAATGCATCTGTCTCAAGTGTCATAACATAGTCAGATAGGGGTTTGAATCCTGCAATTGGCAAGTGTGTGTTTTTGGCTGAGGGGGGTTAGTGTGTGTGAGGACAATGTCCCTTTTGGCAACTAGGTGAACAGACTACAGGATGCACATTCCCCTTTCTAAACACTGTTCAGCAGAAGGCCATGGCTCTGGCACAAGTTGTCTGTTGCTATGATGCCCCTTTGGAAGATGCTTGTGTCAGCTGGAGAGTCGATTATGGTGGCCAGTTTGCAGTCATCTGCATATTTGGACAGCCACAGTCCGTCCGTGTTGGCCTGTACCTCCAATAAATATATACCAAACAAGAGAGGTCCCAGGACTGAGCCTTGTGGGACACAACTCGTAACTGGTGTGGGGTCTGGCATGGCTCCAGCAATGCTAACCATGTGGGTTCTGTCCTTGAGCCACTGTGCAATCCATCTAGTGACATAGGGGCTTATATTTAAGCTGGTGAGCTTCTCTAGAATGCCCAAGTGGGGTATTGTTGTGAAGGCTTTTGCAAGGTCCAGGTAGGCTGTGTGAACCACCTTCCCTCGTCAATGGCCTTGGTGACTGTTTCAAAGAAATCAACTGGGTTAAACCTGGTAGTGCTGGTGTGCTCTCAGTAGCCCTGAACCAGGCATCTGTTACTGCACAGATATCGATGTTTTCCATGCCAAGGAGTGTTTTGGGTGCATGCATCTGGAGGTTTAGACTTCTGGCGTTGGGTAGCATTGCTCTTAGTTTCTTATCCCTTGTGATACCTATGAAGGTGGGTTTGTCATTTGAGCCCTGCCTAACATAGGCACTATGGGGGTAGCAAGAGCCTTTGCCAATATCTGAAAGCCCAGGGGTGACAGGTGCAGGCCGTCCCTAGCAAAGCAGGTAGTTCAACAGAAGATGAATGTGTGAAGGTGTAGTGCCTGTTATTAGTTAGCAGTAGCATATATGACTGCTCACGTGGACACATGCCAGGTAAGTCATATGCACTGTGTCACAGGCAATGTACATGTGAACAGGACAAACAGTGACATCCTGTCAAGTGGGACATGGACATACATATAGTAGGCTATGCAGATGGCACTAGGAGTCCACAGAAGCTCTATAACTATGCATTGCAGGTGTGATCAGTATTCCAGGGTAATTGCAAGCAAACATGCATGCAAACAAAGCTACAGTAAACAGGGCTGCATGTAGTCCATTGTACAACAAACAAGCTGTACCAGTTCCAGTAGGTAACACTGCAAATATGCAGGCACTATGCACATGTACATGGAAATACACGGGTCAGATGGCTAGGGTCCAGTCTCAGTGCACACAAGTGTACAGACCATGTACTGTCAGGATGTACAATAACTGGATAGAAACCCATGTGCTCATACCTGCAGTAATACACATGTCAAATAACAGACACTGAGCCTTCACTCAGTGGTTCCATACCTAGTAGGATGTATGCTCCTGGCCTGCCACCACAGTATCCCTGACATATATGGGGACTCTCCCTCCTGTGACAGTTAGTTATGTGTGTTGGGGCTGTCTAGCATGGTATGAGATGTGAGCATGCAGTGCTAGGGTGCTCCTGTGTGTCCTGTACCAGTCGTGTAGTACTGCACACATATCAACATCCTCAAACATCTGCATTGCAGAGTCTAGTGTGGGCAACATGCCACTTGCAGTTTACATGTCCATCATTGTGTATTACTACATTCATTACCCTATCCCCTGTGCTACCTATGTATGTAGCCTTCTGTTGACATCATTACCACCAGTATGCCAACATGTGCAGATGATACACTATGGTACTTACCATGGGTGTAGACAACAGGACATGACAATCACACACTTACTGCATCAGGCATGCTGTGATATACCCACAATTAATTCAGCACACAGTACTGTTAACAACATGATACTATTACTACACATCTATGTGGTCACCCTGTGCATCAGCAACATGTTAACCTGTACCTGCACAGTTGTTACAGATTGCAGGAGGTGGCACAGTTTCATCATATGCACAGGGTGTGAACTTGGTATGCCTGAGTCAGCCACCGATACCACCAATTGACATGTATGTGTATGTGTGTTGGTGAGGGACAGCAGTAGAAGGTGGGGCAATGTTGATGCAGTGTGTGCGTGTATGCGGTAGCCCTAGGTGTTGTCAATTTGCATGTGTGTATGGATGCACACAGTTCCACCTCATGGCTGCCATATACTGGTGTTTGTGGACAGCCACAGACTGTACCTGCCAGGTCATACAGATCAGTGTCTCTGGCCACGGACACGGTACCTGTGCCTTGCAGGGGTGCTACGGACCATATACGTATCAACCCAGACTGGGTACTGTCATCAGAAGCAGGTGTTCATTGACTGGACACAGATCCCTGTCGGGCCTGGCCAGAGCCATGTGCACGTGGTCTCCTGGGGCGGTCTGATGACAGCACAGACCCAGCATTGCTGGGGCTGCTGCTGGCACTACGGGCGGCGGCCCTGTTGTCATCCGCGACGACTGCCAGCTGCTGCTGTTGCTGGCATACGGCCACGTCGACGCCTCAACCGCCCACCATCGCCCTGGCTCATGGACATGTAGTTGTGGAACCGGTCTAATATGTCCCCACAATGTCTGTCTATGACATCGGTGAAATCACGGATGGCAGCCGCAATGTCACGCATACTGTCAGTCATGGCTGTGCGACATGCTGTCAGCTCCCTCAGACCCTGTCTGGTGTACCGTTCCATACGTGACTGTGCCTGCATGACAGTCTGAAACATAGCTGAGGTTGTAAGACCTCTGTGGGCACGTCTGACAGGGGCAGTACGCCCATGGATGCTCCCACGAGAACCCCTGGACATCTGTCTGTGTGGTATCATCTCTGGGCCATGCCCATGGCTGCTGTGTGGGGAGGCATGTGCCACAGATACCACATTACCCTGGTCAATGCCCACTGTATGCTGTCCATCACCTAGGGACATTGGTGACAAAGGGTGTATTGGCAGGATAACTGTGCGCATTGATGGGGTCGACAGCTGTGTACTGTCAATCGGCTGACCAATGGCGGACCCTGGCATACCTTCCTGTGCCATTACACAGATGTCATCATTATCAGTACCCACGGCACCTGACTCAGGTTCCCTGCTACATGACACCAGAGCAGCAACAGAACCTGTGGGAGGGAAACAGGAAACACAGTTTACAATGTCTACACATTTCCAGCGATGCACACATGCACAGGTGCACACATGCACACATGCACACATGCACAGGTGCACACATGCACAGGTGCACACATGCACACATGCACAGGTGCACACATGCACACATGCACACATGCACACATGCACACATGCACAGGTGCACACATGCACACATGCACAGGTGCACACATGCACAGGTGCACACATGCACACATGCACACATGCACAGGTGCACACATGCACACATGCACACATGCACACATGCACACATGCACACATGCACAGGTGCACAGGTGCACACATGCACACATGCACACATGCACACAGTTTCACACAATTGTACAGTACTCAGTATGCGTGATATCAACACACAGACACAGACACACCTACATGCATACAAAGAGCACTACTAAGTGAGCCAAATAGTACTATTACTATTAACACTATTACAGGAATTGTTAATACACACTCACCAGCATGGATAGGCTGCATTGCTGTTATACCAGAGGGTCCTGCAGACGTGAAGAAACTAATGTCAGTGGGCACAACTGTGCCATTGTTACTGAGTATGATACAGGTCAGTAGTACAACAGTCGCCTTTCACAGGTCAGCTGCTAATATTGAGGATATCACACTTGCACATTAAATACTATGGTGACAGCTACAAACCAAGGACACACCTCACACATGCATTAACTACCAGTGTACACAACAGTCAACTATACATATGGCATATTACCTGCACGTTCACTGTCTTGCTGCTGTGTGGCTCCAGCCTCCATCATAATGCATGTCTGCTGCTGTTGTTGTTGCTGGCGGACTGGAGCCACTACACTCATGAGTAGTCCCTCCAGTCTGGTGAGTGGGGGATGTGTAGCCACCCCACCACCTGTGGCGACCTGTTGCCTGTGGATATCCGACGCATGCTGACGGACATGTCTGATTAAATCACTGCAGTGATGTCGTACCTGCTCATATGTCCTATTATGCGTGCCTATGTCATTTACCCGACGGACAAGGTCTTGCCACAGTGCAGCCCTCTCCTGCTGATCCTGGCTGGTGCGGGAAAGAGTATTGCATAATCCGCACCAGGCTCTGGTGTATCTCCTCATCCTCAGCTGTGGAGTAGGTGGGATTCCGTGGGTGGGCCATGTACCTGAGAAAGAAAATAACCTGGTATCAGCAATATATGTCAGCAGAATTTGGCACACATACTACACATGCTACTCGACTGTTATGATACAACATATCTCACATATGTAGCATCTGTCTGTCTATTGGTGGATACACATGTAGATGGCCAGGTATCAGTGCTCAGCCAGCAACTGTGCAACAGTACCTGGCAGACTCCATATGACATACTACCAAACCCCAGCAGTCAGAACACTGATTCAGGTCAAGAGCACCTCCTCACTCTGGAGGTTTGTATCTAGGTACTGTATGGCCTACATCGTCAACTACTGTGAGCTGACCACACACTGATTGCCCTGGATATACATATCCCACCTCCACCACCAGCACAAACGACTATAGTGCATAACATTACAGATACAAACTTTACACTTTGTAACAGTGATATGGTATCCTTTCAGCCCACTGGGCCAGTGGCAGATACAACCCACAATGCTGACCCCTACACAATTGCTTTCTACAGACATCTCCGAGAATGCATGGATCATGCAATCCCATATATGACCAAGACACTCTCCACAAAGGGACAGCATCCTGTCCGGTTGACCCCAGCCATAGACAGATTGTATTACAGAAGATGGAAGCTACTGCAAGACAGAGCATAATTCACTAAAGGGAGGGCATGTCTGAGCAGCACTGGTAAGGATCTATTTTCCATCATACAAAATACATGGGCAACTTTGAGAGGGAAATCAAGAGTGACACTACAGATGACCAGAAGGCCTTCTTCAGTTATGTTAGCAACCTGGTCAGGAGCCATCCTCTATGCCCATAGGTAGTACACAACAACAAATATTTCACTGACACCACAGATATCGACAACATTGTGGCAGACAGGTTCAGTGCAGGTGTCACCCGCCCTCTCCCCGAAATAAGGCATAGTTATCCCAGCTGACTGTAACCTCCCTGTCATCACAGATGTCCAGGTGAGAGACACCCGCAGGACAGCAGAATACACAACATGGATGGGACCTGATGGTATCCCCAGTTGCATGCTACATAAACTCTGACAGGAGCTAAACACACATATAGAAGTGCTATGTAACACTAGCCTGACTACAGGATATGTACCTGTACACTGGCACAGCAGCAGTGGTTCCACTCCACGAAGGAGGCATCTCAACATACCAATACAATACAACACAATACATTACATTACAATACAATACTATACAATATGCTATTGCCCTGGGTCTACAGCAGTGTACTGTTCTGCTACCCTGACCATTGTGACACATGTGGTGTGATGGTACCTGCTGCTGTCACACAGTTACACAGGGTGACTCATATGGCATATTACCTATCTGACTAACATTCAGCAGGGGTATGTGTGACATGTACTCATGGGAGTCTTGCTTCTTAACACTGTGTGGTTTATTGCAGGGTATGTCTTATCTGTGGGTAGGAACTCTTACCTCCACATGTGCACTCTATTGCAGTGGCACGGACGACACACAGCAGACATTTAGGTTGTGGATGGTGTGAGGTGTTACTATGGTTGTTGGACATCTGTCATGGGTGTGACTTCCATATGTAAATCCGGGAGTGGTAACCTCTATGTGGGTAGCATATGTGTACTCTGTGGTGTTGTCAGTCACTGTGCATTGGTAATGTGTTTGAGTGCATTGTCACAGTGTTGTACATGTCACTGTGTCCTTCTCCATATCTGTAGCTGTCATGTGAGGTCCATACCATGGCATCCATTATGTGGTGTGGAGGGGTACACCGACCTACATGTCCATAGCTGACTCACCATGTCCGCTGACACATACCATGTGCAGGTATTCCAGGGATAGTGTGCCACTGTGAATATCATTGGGGCCACTATTGTACACATTTATGACCCTGTTCACCCCTGACACATGCAGTGGTGGGCAGCCAATCACATATCTGGTGGTTACTGGTGTAGGTGATCTGGAATGTGGTATGGTACTTCGGATTTGACACTGGTGTTCACTCCATGCCTTTGTCACCAGGCACCTGTTGCAATACATCTGTACACATGTGCCTCACTCAGAATTTATATACATCTCTCTCTCTCTCTATATATATATATATATATATATATATATATATATATATGTATATAGATATATCTATATGTATATATATATATATATATATATATATATATATATATATATATATGTATACATATACACGTATATATATTGATGTACATATATTGCTATAGATGTGGAGGGGGCACAGAGGGGTGTGAGTGACAGAGGGGTGGGACAGGCTGTGTTGCAGGTCGTCATATACAGTCATACCTGTAGGTAGTCAGATCAGTCTGTCTATGTATATGTATCTACATATATCTATATCTGTATGTGTGCATTACATAGATATGTTTGTACAATATTCTATCTACATCTGTCTATGTATTCCTACATCTCTCTCTCTATGTATGTATACATATATATATATATATATATATATATATATATATATATATATATATATATATATATATATATATATATATACATACATATGTTGACATACATACGTATCCATATGTTAGACAGGTATATCAACATATTTGTCTACCATACTGTATACACACACTAACATACTGCTAAACATACATAACTGTGTAACCTACTTTGTACATGGCACTACAACCTACAATCAAACAACATTGATATGTGCACATAGATGCTCTCACATACAAATGTATGTACAGCCTTCACTGATAGTTGCTGTATGTCCCCTGCCCTTTACACATCTTCATATACATATGGATACAGACCAATGACACATATGGAGGGTTCACAGTATGTAGACCTTTATAGTATTACTTTACATTACCTGTGTTTGTCACAGCTGCTTGTGTTGCTGTCTGGTTCTCTGTCCTGCTGCTCCACTTCCCAGTTGTCAGCTTTCAGGTAGCTGTTGCTGAACAATTTGTTTCTGTCTGCTTAATTGCAGTTTTCTCTGTCTCTGTCTCTCTCTCTCTCTCTCTCTGTCTGTCTCTCACGTCCTTCTCAGGGTGCAATGAAAGTATTGCATGCGTGGACATGGAGTACAGCATACTTTTGTAGGTATCTGCATATGCCCATGTGATGGCCTCTGCACCAATTGTTAGCCAGCATTTGCTAATTGCATGCAGCCAGTTGTGTACTGATTGCAGTTCTCACTGTGATTTCAGAACAGTGCTATAAAAAGGTGTGTGAGATAGGCGTAGCCCTTTCAGATGTTAAGGGCAGGGACCATGCTGTTATGCTGTGGACAATGTTCTGTGAGTGTAAAGGTTGGTATCTCTCTCATATTTCCAGGTGTGTTGTAGATTAACATTCCTCCATTCATTTCTCCAGTTTCCTGTACTAACTGTGTATGTACACTGACACCTACAACTACTACTACTGTTAATGTGTGTGTGTGTGTGTGTGTGTGTGTGTGTGTGCTTTCCTTTCACTTTTGCTTGCACTCTGTTGCTAAGGCTTCAATAGTTGCCCTTTACAGTCACTACTTGTATGCCTGCTAGGTGTCTTGACTGTAGTGTGCTGCTGTAGCTTTCCTATTTTCCATGTACATTCACACCTTGGAATGCTTGCTATATCTGCTAGGGTGTTACAGCATGCAGTGTGGTCTGGCCATGGTGTGGGCCTTGACATCTATTAGGGTATTTGAGTATGCTGCTGAGCAGGCCCCAGAGACTTTCAGGTTCATCTGTTATGTGCCTCATGGAATGGTACATATCAGTGGGGTACACCCATTAAAATGTCTGGTATGCTGCAGTTGTGACTGTGGGTTAGCATGAGCATATGTATTACTACACTTTTTCTGCCATGCAAGTGGTGAATACTTTCCGGACTCCATAGTTACCATTGCATGTGTTACACCTTTCTGCCTACTGTTTGTACATTTCACATGGGGTCTGTGGGGCATCCCTGTAGGTCATTCACTGTTGCTATGTCTAGGCTCTTAACTATTCAAATATGGTGGTGTCGGACCCGTCATGTGTACAGATATTTGCAGGTTGTCCACATTTCTGCCTCATATTTTGGTCAATATCTCATGCACACCTTTTTCTGGCAAGTCACTCTGGGCTCAAGTCAGACTATGGTGACAAACATTCAAGTTCCAGACTGCATACCCTTCCAAACATCCCACAAAGTGTAGACCCTGTTAGTTTCTGAACTGTCTGCGTTTGTTGTAACATTATTTGTAATGTGTCCCTGGTTTTGGGCCTTTGCTCCACATATTTTATTACTTGGTCCAGATGTGTTCCTGTAAGAGGTTGTGGGGTATGGGCAGTGCTTATCCTGCTGTGAGTATGTGTGTGTCTTGCAAGGTGCTATAGTGACATTATTACCTACTAGCTTCCAACTAGCATGGCTGTTTCTGTTCACACACTACTATTATGGAAATCCACTAGTTTTGATAGTAATTCTAAATGTCATGCTTTGTGTACTACACATCTATATTCCCTTTACATTCATTCCTACTATTACATGATATATTTACTTTAGCACAATGTTCTTGTATAAGAGTCATGGCTTAGTGGTAAGTCATGCAGACTACAGTTGCCAAGGTCCTGGGTTCGGGACTCACAGTGGGATTTTATTTTGCTTTTGAACTGAGTACAGGACCTGTCAATCAAAGTGACTAAGGCACTTTTAAGCAGTTGTAACCGGGCTAGCGCTGGTTTGCGCGGAGCTCACGCATGCGCACTGGCGGTTAGCTCTGCGCACACCCGATTACAACCACTTAAACGTGCTTACTCTTGCGCACACCTGCGCTATTTTCTTTGAAAGAAAAGAAAAATGGGGAGACAGGAAAGTGGTGAAAAAGGGGTCACAAAGAGGGTAAGACAGTAGGGAAACAAGCTTGGGATGTGCAGGAGGGATGTAGGTAAGGCCCATAGCTGCCCATTTCTTCATCAGCAACAGCTGTGCATATGTATGTAATTTGGTGTGACATTTGAAACCTTCCACCCCTGAGAGAGGTGTCAGGACAACAATAATACTTGTTGTACAGCCAATTGGAATTGATAGGTTCCATGTCCAGTAGACATGTGTGCGGAATGGGCAGCTATGTATGGGGCGTAATTTTTTGTGGGTACAGAGTGCCCTTTTTTTTTTTTTCAGGTGAGAGTGGTATGTCAGGTGAAGGTAGTCGGTACAGCTGGGGAGGTAGGTTGGGTAGGTAAACAGACAAGACAAACAAGACGCATACAGGGCGGTGTATGACACGTGTGGGGGGGTTACACAATTGACGGGGATGGAGGTTTGGATATCCAGAGCCCATGAGCCCACAGATGGCAACAGTGGAACTGATATCCCCACCCATAGGCAGTTGCCACTGTTCCTTCACTGCCCAGGACGGGGCTGTGCTGGGGGCTGTGTAGGCGGGGCAACAGGCATGCCCGTTAGTTGCGCCACCCGTGCCTCGAGCTGGCGTAGGGGCTCAAGGACAGAGTCCCGAATCTCCCTACGCACCACAGTCCGGACGCTACGGAGGGTGAGTGGTGGATCTCCTCCAGCCACACTTGCAGAGGGGGGGCAAGCCCCATCCCCTGCAGCGCTTCCACCCGCAGGTGGCACAGGGCCACCGGAGGAGGGTCCGGACTCGGCACTAGTGCCAGGTGCACTCGCCAGCTGAGGTGGGAGAGGTGGGTCCGCTGGAACCCGCCTTCCCTGTCGTACTATGTTTTGCATTATGTCATGACAGTTTGGGTTAGTGACATATAATACCATTCACAATTAGTTGTAACAGCATGCATTAGTATTCCCATTAACCAAACACCCAGATATTCACACCATTGAACAGCGTGCATAACACATGCATAATTTGAACAGAAATACACAGTCCAACAACATGCAGGGTTAATTGATGGCAACAGGCCATCAGGTGTGGATGTATGAACAGGGCAGATGCATCAACAGACATGCAAATATATATGACCCAACAGGACAAACGTCCAGGGGTGTTAATTGTGATTGCACATACCATTTTCACGTGGAATGGGTTATATGTAGTTATAGGGTGGGGTGAAGAAAGTAATATTAACACCTTGAATAACAATACATATGCTGTACATTTCTAATAGCTACAGTTATATACACACTACTGTTCTAACTACAGTTTCCTATATGATAACTATTTCAACTTGGTGATAGGACTGTTAATGCAACATCAATATACATTTTATGGTTCTTCATACACATTCATATCTAGCTTTGTTCAGCTACATCAGGGCTACATTTGCTTTATATAGCTGTAGACAAGTGTGGATGTTTGGTATATCAGACAAACATCCTATCTGCATATTGCAGACTGAGAGCAACATATCCTGATTTTGGGATACACATTCCAGATGCAGCAACACTTTGAACAGATTTTGCTGTTTGGTTTGGAATATCACATGCATTTCATTCTGTCTTGACTGCAGTATACTTTATTCAGGGGTTATTACTACTGTATTGCTGGATTCATGGCACTTTCTCACACTCTCTCACTTGCTTTCATTTTACTATTCAGGATGGTACTTCTAGGCTTTATTGACATGTTTTAACAGTACTTATTACAATCCATTCCAGCAGTCTCACTTCTGTCATGTTTCAGTATTTCCACAGGGATATATTTCACACATGTGATTTCATCATCTTCTGCAGCTATACTTTTCAGCCTGCTGCAGGTTGTGTACTATTTTCTTACAGGCAGGGCATTTTTATTTCAGAATATATGTCAGACAGTTTCATGTTTAGGTTAAACTTACAGGCTGAAAACTCTTGTAATCAAGCAATACTTGCATACACTTTCACACTGTTACTTGCAGATTTTATTCCTTACTGACTACACTGCACTCTTTTGCTGACTGTCATACTTTTATATTTCTTTACAGTTACTGGTAGTGGATTACTGACCTGCCTGGTGGCGCAACTGCACCAGCCTATCGCCATAGGCTCTGCGGTTCACAGAACGGACACCTGCAGCTGTAATATAAATGAAGCAATATTGGAATACACATCTCCATAATATCAGCTAGTTTAATTTTTTACATACATAATTAAATGTTACTTACTCAGTGGTGGGGCGTTGGGTGTTTGCCGGGCCTCCTGGATCCAAAGGTTCAGTTGGTCCTGCTTGCATCTCTTCAGGTCCGCATGGTGGTGACGAACCTGCTCACCAGTCCTTGGAATCCCTGTGGCACTGGTGAGATCATGAGCCAACCGGTCCCACGCCTCAGCCCTGTATGCTCCCCAGAGGACCTGGCCCTGCATGAGTTGGGCCTCATGATTGTGGACTAGGAGCCAGGCCATGTACCTGGACTCCTCAACACCCCACCTCTGTGCTCGAAAGCGACTACCCTCTCCTACTCCTGACATTCTGCCTGCAGGTCTGTTCTACAATCGTTTATGCTGTGTATTCCTGCCTATGGGGCTTATATAGTCCGTTTTTCCTGCACATATCTGTGATTGGCCATTTTGGAATTGTATCAACTTCAGTAAACCTGCATTGTCATGCTGTAGTTTGTATTCATTCCTATATATTAGCTATTATTGCATTTACAGGTACTGCTGTCGTGGCTTGGTGGTTCTGTACCTTGACTTTGGTGTATAGTATCCTGGGTTCGAATCTGGCCACTGCTTTTTATTTTTCATGACTGTCTAGACATGCTGAGGGGTGTGTCTGTGTAAAGGCAGTTTTGATACGGCTTGCTCAATGTTGCCCGTCGGTTAGCTTGTTTGCACGGTGCGCAGCTCCGCGCAAATGGGGTACGCTGGTTTAAGCCTCATTTGGCTATCGGCACGCATATTACGCTCAGCTCGGCTAGGGGCACATAGATACAGCATGTTAAACCACTGCTCAGCTACAGGCACTCATTTCGCACCAGTTAAACCACTGCTCATCTACGGGCACATGCACTCACTCTGTTAAACTGTAGCTCAGCTATGAGCACATCTGGCATTTTTTCTTCTTTTGTTACCTCACTTGTCTGCAATATAAATGGGCTATTTCATTACATTTTACATGAATTGTGGTTTTATGTGTACATATTTGTCAGGGACTTGTTTCCTGCTTATTTTGCAAAAAAAAAATTGGTGTTGTGGGGGCTCGAACCATGAATGCCTGCTCTTCAGCCAACATCTCTACCGCTATGCTATTGCTTCCTGGCTTATTTTGCATATTTAGTTCTTATATGCTTTCCCACTGACTGCTAACTGTAGCTGCGCTACGGCACGCCCGCGCAAACGAGCGCACTCACGGTTAAACATCTTTACAATTTAAAAAAAATATATAACATGTTCATTTATATATCTTTTATGTTTATAGTCTGTGGGGGCATGTGTTGTGTTGTGTTTATTCACATTTCCGTGGACTCTGTTGTGGGTGTTTACTTTGGGCACTTTTACACTTCTGGGGGCGTGCCCGCTTGCAGGGCTCGGCCTACGGACTCGCCGCTTACTGTCTTACACGGACCATGTTAGACTTAGGTGTGATTCAGCTTGCTCTCATGAATATGCAAAGCATGCTGACATCACTCCGTTTAACTGCAGCCTCCGTGTAAGAGTTCTAACTCTTACATGGAGGCTTCGTGAATCCTGGGGAGTTTCTTCTGCATGACCACATCCACAAAATGATGTTTTCCTAGGTATTGTCTGTTATTTATATACGCCAGTCAAAGTATCCTGCATAATTAAAGCTAGCATACCTTTTTACATGTAGAGTGTTTCACCAGTGTGAAATAGCTGAAACATTGCCTTACTATGACTACCTTTTTGCTGCACTTACTATTGAAAAATAGCAGCTTATAAAGCCTGGAGTTTCCTCCTTCTTCCTATTGCTTTTATACAAGGAAACATGTCTTCTTCAAATACTGCAAAGATGATGGTATTTAAGGAAAATAATTTAATCTATTGGTTTCAACTGATAACAAATGACAAGTTGAAGTCTGTTGATTTTTTAATTGCTAAATATAATTTAAGTAATGACTCATGGTTAGAAATACAAGCCTGTAGATAGTTTGTACTTAGTAAAATAGACCTAATGTCAGCAATGACAAAAAATTATATTCCTAAACTATTCAACCATTTAATTTTGTTTATACGATTTAAATTACCTAATAACAACAAGCTCTAACAAATATATAAACTAATCAGATTTGAAACAAAAAAATATCTGGAGAGCTATTGGAATTATTTCTCATTAGTCAATAATAAGCCACCTAATGATGATGATGATAAGAAAATAATGTCAGAATCTCCTAAATTGACCACTTCCTCACTCAAACAGAGATTGTTTGCTTGGAAATTTATCCATAGGTCTTTTATGGCACTTCTCATCATAGGCAAAATTAATAAGAATAACACCCTATGTTAGAGATGTAAAATAGAAACAAAGGCTGACGGGTCTCATATGTTTTCTGATTGTATAATTCTTAGATCATATTAGGCTTTGTTTTTGAAATAAATTTGTCTTATCTAGATCTTTGATTTTATTCATAGGTTCATAGGTGTGTGATAGGTTAATGGCACTGGAGCCTTTACAAGCCTGGCCCATAGGATTACCCTGTCATCATGCCACCCAACCTTAATTCCCAGAGCCTCTGTCAAGTAGAGCCACTGGAGGGATCTCCAGGGTGAATTTTCTATTTCCCATCCACTCATCAAGATTTCTCATGAAGAGAGACAGTGAGGGGCTCTGTTTGACATCTATGAGAAGTCGATTCCATAGCATGGGCAGTCTCTGGGTTGTGAAACTGTCTCTCCAGCATGTTCTGTTGATTGTGGTAATGAGCTTGAGGTCTCTGGAGCATGTGGTGCAGAGGGATTGGGATTTCTTTAGATGTAGCCTTTCTAACAGAGCTGAGTCAGGCATGGCTTTGTAAGTTGAGCAGAGACCACCTCTAAGTAGGCAATATGAGAGAAAGAATAGTTGGAGTTTTTTGAGTCTATCCATATAGGACAAGTGTTTAAGGCCTAGGATCCTCATTGTGGGGTACTTTTGTGGCCTCTCCAGTTGTTGCAGGTGTCTAGTGAGGCACATGCCAAAAGGGGCATTGTACTCAATGATTGGCCTAATGAGGGAAGAGTAGAGGGAGACAATGACCTCTCTCTCTTCCTGGATGCAAAAACCTTAGTAGCAATGTGGTGGTCAAAAGTGAGGTTTCTGCCAACCTGTGTTCCCAGATCTCTTATAACACATTATGTGTTCAGTGGACTACCATCAATGTGGTAATTTATGGGAACCGGGTTTTTCCCAAAGGGTTTGGTGACACATCTTTTGGCATTGAACTTAAAGCCATGGTTCTGACACCAGTTGTTGGGCTCAGTGAGGCCTTTCTTTAGGATGTCAGCATCACTTGGGGAGTTAATAATAGCTCCCAACTTGCAATTGTCTGCGAACTTTGTCAGACAGAGTCCCTTTGTGTTGGCCTGGACTTCAGAGAAGTAGATACTAAAAAGGAGAGGACCCAGGACTGAACCCTGTGGGACTCCCCTCATGACTGGCTTGGAGTCAGCTACTTTCACACTGTGGGTTCTATCTGTGAGCCAGTTTGCAACACACCTAGTGATATAGGGGTTGATGCCTAGCTTAGTGAGTTTTTCTATGATTCTTGAGTGGGGAATGGTATCAAAGGCCTTGGCCAGATCAAAGTAGGCTGTATGAACCACCTTGCCTTCATCCACAGCTCTGATGACTGACTCAAAGAAGTCGACCAAGTTGAGCAAACATGATCTACCCTTCACAAAACCAAACTGTGTGGGATCCAGAGTTTGGAGATTCCCTATTTCCTTGTTTATTAGGTCCATGATGATGCATTCCATAACTTTGCATATCAGACTCATCAGGTTAATGGGGCAATAGTTCCCAGGGTCTGTAGTCGCTCCTCCTTTGTGAAGAGGTATGACTGTAGCAGTACGCCATGTGGTAGGAACAATGCCTGAGGTGAGGCTGTGATTGAACAGGGCACACAGGTGAGGTGCCAGTTCATCCTGTAGTTCATGTGGAACATAGCCAGGGATATTGTCAAGTCCCATAGAAGCTGTATTCTTGGCCTTAGATAGTACTATTTCAACCTATGCAGCAGTAATACTGGGTGCCTGGCAATCTACTGGTATTGTTATTGGTCCTTTGGGGGACAGACTGAATATGTCAGCCAGTATATTGCAATATCTGTTGGCATGGCATAGGAGGGAATATTGTGCAGTAACTCAGAGCAAATCTGGGTATTGCAGTGGAGTTTCTTTACATAACTATAGAAGGCCTAGTGGTTGTCTTTACTATCTGCTGCAATTCTGTTTTCATAGCTAGCTTTAGAAGATTTGATGAGGGATCTCAACTTTTTATTGAGGCTGATAAGGGAGTTTTTCCAGTCTTGGGCCTTCATCTTATTCCACATCAGTTTCCTCCTTCTGTTGTAGAGTTTGTTTATGGCAGGGGACCGCCAGATTGGTAGAGAGCATCTTGGTTCTATTAGGTATGTCAAGATCCATGCATTTGTGTAATATTCAGCAGTCATGCAACTAGTCTCCATTTGTGTTGGAGCCTTGAAGTTAGCCACCTCTGTTTTTAGGAGCCCAAATTTAGCTTTGGAGAAGTTTTTTATGGTGGTTACCTTTGCGAGGGGTTGGGGGTGAGAGGGATGTGGATTTCCAAGGTGATTCATTTGTGGTCAGCTCTAATCAGGGAGGAGTTGACTATTAGTGTAGAGCAATGGTCGCCCATGTTAGTAATGACCAGGTCAAGGATGTTGCTACCTCTAGTGGGTGTAAGAATGAGCTGGTCCAGAGCATTGGAATTAATGAATTCCAGGAAACGTTGGGCAAGTGTACTGGTACATGAGTAGTTTTCCCAGTGAATGGAGGGGTGATTGAAGTCTTCCAGCATAAGATTGTTAGGTTGGATCCTAATATTCTCCATGGTGCTTAGGAAAGTGGAGTGTGTATCTTGGGACAAGGTTGGGGACCTATAGCAGGCTACCACCTGAATCGCTGTCTTACCCAATGTTAGCTGCACCTGAAGTATCTCTGATGCATTATGTTGGACTACCAGTCTGAAGGTGCGTGTATCCTTCAAGAGTATGAAAACACCACTGCCTTTGGAGCTTCGGTCCAAGTTCTGGGGCAGAAAGGTGTGGAATGAGTTATAGCCTGGTAGTGCAGGGGTGCTTACTGCTGCCTTGACCCAGGTCTCTGTTATGGCACAGATGTCGATGTTCTCCCTTTTAAGGAGTGCTTCAAGCAAGTACATTTTGAGATTTAGACTTCTAGCATTGAGAAGCATGATCCTCATATTGCATTTGCTTGTAGCTGTTATGGTGGTAATGTGGTCTTTAGAACACCGCCTTAAAAGGGCACTATAGGGGTGGCCAGTATCTAGAAGCCCAGGAGTGACAGATGCAGGCCATCTCTGGCAAAGCATTGAGGTCTGTCAATCATGTCAACCCAGGCAGACAGATACTGGATCCCCTTAGAATGACACCAGAAACTTAGCCAATTGTTGAAATCAATCATTTTCTGCTTGTACTTTGGTATCATTCTGCATGATGGTACAATGCTACTCAGGGCTAGGGTCATACCTGCCTGGGCAACATAATCCAAAAGCTCCTCCATGTCTCTTTTCCCATGGAGGTACGTCTCAGGTCATTTGCACCCACATGTACAATGACATAGTCATATTTGCACCTGGTGTCGAGGGACCTGAGTGAGTGCATTATGTGGCAGATCCTGGCACCTGATAAGCAGCTGACTGTTACTTTCCCCTTATTCAACCTAGTGAGTGGGACATCAATGTGCCTCATTATTGAGTCACCTATGACTAGTGTGTTGGGCATGCTGTTTTGCTTAGGGGCTTTGGTTGAGTGGCACACTGTTTAGGAGAGTTATGTGTCTCCTGATTAGTGTTGTGTTGTGGTGGTTGAGTGCATTTATGCCTTGGAGGTCTCTGCTTTTTGGGTACATTTTTATTGAGAGACTCCGCGAAGGTGGGTGTGTGTATTTCTATGTAAAGGCAGTGCAGGTGTGTGTTCTAGAGAGCTATGTGTTCCATGTAGTGTGGTGCAAGTGTTGACCTTCTCCTCTTGACCAGCTATTCCAGTCTTGGCTGGAGAGTGTGTGGCTTCCAATTTGGATATATAAGTGCATCTCTCGCAAGTCTGAGTGTTGGGAGGTAAGAGGAGAGGGTTGTCAGTGTGCATGAGGCAGTTGCTACATTGCATCAGGATGCCCAAGTTCACCAGGTTAATCAGAGAAAGCACAGGGAACTGTCCTTTAGACATGCCTGGAGGGGTGGGCATTAATATTAAGTACTGAAGCTGTTTTTTTGTAGAACATTTAGTGCTGGTAGTACTTTTGTGTGCTACAATAATTGCTACAAGAAGTCTGGTAAAGGGCAAAACTAATAAGCTAATAAAAGTGCAGGAGAGGAGAGAACTCGCAGATATAGGGGAAAAATTGAAGAGCAGACTTTGGAACCACTTAGAAGCTTACAAACAGTCCTGGATGCAGCAAATCTGTATCTGAACTAGACTAGTTACAGGAAATGTGGTGCAAATGTGGGATTTTAAACCAGAAAGTTGAAAGAGATGGAAAAAAACTGCCCAAACAGCCAATAAACTATAATTTTTGGGCCAGAAACCACTCTTGTGGTAGATAGGCTACCTAGTGCTTACCACTCCCACTGATAAGCTAGAAGGCTTCCCTCCAACACAGAAAGGATTGGGGGCTCAGAAGCTTACAGACAGTCCTGGATACAGCAAATCTGTATCTGGACTAGACTAGTTACAGGAAAGGCAGGAATCAAGCTTAGAATTTTTTTTTTACAGAAAAGCAGCTAAAATAGCATTAAAAACAATTCAAGTGCAGTGCAAGCTAGCACACTTGAGTGTGTAGCAATATTAAAGGAAATACAGTTTAAATAAATGCAGTTTATTCAAACTGTACTCTGAAATTAATTCAATTATTGTTTTATTTAACTCTGAACAGTTAAAAAGTACCAAAAAATATACTTATCAGCTGAGAAGTACACTCAGTCAGAAAACAAGGAGATTCTAGCAAAGTTTTTTTTTTTTTTTTTTTTTTTTTTTTTTTTTAGTGAAGTGGAAAGGGAGAAAGGAGAAACAGAAGATAATTCAAGGTTAAGGACCTAAGTGGGTTGGCCTTCTCAAATGTTCTCTCTGTTCTTACTTGTGTGATAAAGAATAAATATCCTTTGGTTTGGTTTATTTTAACTGCGCTACAATGGTTATAACTAGAAATTGGAAGTCAGAAACATCACCTTCTTTCTCTGAATTCAAGAGTATTATAATTGAAATTTGCCACCTGGAATTGTTGACCATTGAATACAGATCCATCAGAACTACTTCAACATATTGTATGTGGTATACATTAAAAGCTTTATTAGACAAATAGTCATTGAATCTTTGAAGTCATTTTACATATCCTAAAGTTTTGTATAATTATTATATAGTGGACACCCTTGTAAATACTTTAGTTGCATTATGTTTTTGGTTTTATGTTTTGAATTATTGTTTATAGGTCTATTATTCATGTTATGTAATTAATTACCCATATATCAAAATCAATAAACTTGTTTAAAAAAAGAAAGAAAAATAGCAGCGCATACACTGATTTAGAGAGTGAGACATTGTGTGTTCAGTCTTTTATGATGTCACGTCAAGTGCTTTCAATTTCAAGAAAATTTTGAAAATGCAGTGCTTATCCACAAAATTAAATGCAAAATAACATTTTCTTTGCATGTCTTACAGAAAAAGGTGATATGATATATCATAAGAAGATTATTCAAATCATCAAGTGTGTATTTATGCTAGTTATAAAGTGTAGCAATACACTTTGTTAAAATGCATTCATGTAAAGAGGGCCACCCTCTTTACTTTTAGGTTTAATGGCATTTCACTGTATCATGCTATTTTCTGTGATAGACCTAGATCACAAGATGTCAAGCAGCAGAAATAATTTGTTAATGCCTTTTCTAACATAATTCTAAGCAGCAATGTTGACATAACATTTTAGGTTTATATAATGCACTACCTATAATTTATTCCAAGATCACTAGGCCCCCTGGTTTTACTTTGATTCATATTTTAATTTTGTGAAAACATTTATTATATTACACTTTTTTTTATTTTCTTTAATGGGTCTATATAATACATTTTAGTAACAGATGTATAGTTTGTACTTATAATGTTGTCATGTAATTCAAATGATTATTTAAGTCAAATGTGACTTGTTTTTTATATTTTGATGAAGTCTCAACAAAGTGAAACATACAGATTTGACATAATTCTGATATCTTTGGTTCAGGAAGAAAAAATTGTCTTCCCCTTTCCCACAGGATCCTGTCTAATGGCTATACTTACAGTAGCTAATCAGTCAATTTCTTCTATGTCAGTAAAAATAAAAAAAAAACAGGCAACTCCAAAATGCGAGCCATATGATCATCCTGTCCTACATGAAAGCCCAACTAGGCAATTCATTCATCTAGTGGCAAGTATCAGCTGGTAGGAAGTGGGTCAGCTGGTATGTCCTGTGAAGCAGCCTACCTCTGGAGCTCTACTCTCTAGGCCACACCCTTAAACTCAATAATGTTAACTGTCCTCAGGAAGGTGTGCATGCATGCACACATCCAGATACACACACACACACACACACACACACACACACACACACACACACACACACACACACACACACACACACACATGCATGCATGGATATGTGATTTATGGGTTGCTCAGTATATAACTGAAATAAAATATAAAATAAAATACACATAGGAACACCTTCCAGATGAATGGATTTTTGAGTTTTTTCTAATAGCACTAACACCATTATAATTAACGGGAAAGCTATTGTCTGTTCTGTAATGTTATATGTATGTATTATCTTCAGGAAAAGTAAGAAGGCATACAGGAGGAGAAAGAAGCATGCAAATATTCAGGGCTACATTTCAAGAGAACTTGTGTCAAGGTTGACTATCTTCTCCAGTTTCCCATTCCATTTTTCTGCTAACCTGCTTCTTTAATATAGATAGTTGATTTTCAATTAATTGCCCCCTTTAGAAACTGCAGAGCCTCTGCCATACCTGTACATTACATATTAGCCAGAAATGTAATGCTCTTTAGCACTATGACTATCTAATAACATGCTTTTAAAATTGTTAGACTGTGATGGAAACTTTTGCATTTAAAAAAATGGAATCAGAGATCGTGCAGCATTTTGAATGTTTTTTTTATTGTTTTTATTTTTGATAAATTACTCACAAACTAACAAAACAGTATGCTGTTGCCTAAAAACATATCTTACTAGAATGCCTAGTAGCTTGCAACTAAACATTGACACTGATTAGCGTCTCAGAACCCTCATTCCTCATTTTTTGACCATGTTTCTCATGTCTGACTACCCAATGGTCAACTGAAATTACTAATGAACTTTTTCCAGTTTTGTTAGCCTTATTGGTATCCAAAAGTGTTCAACAGTTTCATCAGAATCATAGAAAATTATTTTGACCTCTAATTGGAGTGTGGTTACTATTTCTTCCCAGGTCCCGGTGCAGCTTTCTGCACATATTCTATACTGGCATTACTCAGCCAATGGAGGATTATTGAACTACTCCCAATTGTATATTAGGAAGGGACATGTTTAAACAACACTACATCAAAGAAGAAATGTAAAATGGAGTATGGAAGTGTCTTCAATATGAACTGGAATGCAAGAAATAGCTGTTTCCAATTGGACCCTGTTTCCCATTTGGCTTGCTTGCCAGCCAAAGAGCTTGATGTAACTCAATGTATGTTCAACTTCTTCTTTGACTTCCCTGACATTCCATTCCTTGAAACTGCACAATTGTTCAGTCTTCACTAGAATGTTTTCTTTGTCACACACCAAGTGGTGAAATCCTTAACTCTCCACAACCATCCTAATGTGCAGTTTCTCCTCTTTCCACATCTCTTCCACATTGAAGAGGTATGTCAAACAAACTGAGAGGCTATTAAGTGCTGTGTATAATTGAAGGTCTGGAATTCCTTTTTCTTGTTGCATAAAACATCTGGATAGTCTTAAACTGTAGCTTATTTCTTTGATATCAAATGACTCATAGGTCATTGCTGTGATGCCTGTAAGAATTCCCTTGAGTGTGATAAATTCAAATGCAATGAACTCCACTAATTTTGTCAAAAGTCTTTGGTAGTAATATTAGGATCTGCCTTATAACTTCCTGAGTACATGCCACAATTTTCTGTTTTGTTTTTTTGTGCACCTCTGATAGACACACTATTATCAAGTCAAATTGTCTGATATGGTTTTCTAATCATCCAGCTTTTCACATTGTCAATTGTTTCTCAATATGGTTATGAAGTGCTGTAAGGGACTGATTATGTTTGGTATTGTTGTTTTTTTTCCAGGCAAAATAGTTTCCCTGTAGTTTAGATAGTTTCTTAGATTCCATTATTTTTTTTCTTTGCTGCTCCTATGTACTCATATGCAAGTAGCCCCAGATCATGGTCAAATGGGGCTGTAGGCAGAGTAATGGATTGCACCCCCCCCCCACAGCCATTCCAGTGTCCCACTAATTGGCTATATCTCCACAGTTACCATAAGCACTGTTCAAACCTGTCAGTGTGCAAACTATTTTCTTCTTTACTTCTTCTATGATTAAAGATATCTGGATGTAATTTTTTAAACTTTTATTTCAAATTTTTTAACACAAAAAAAATGATAGCTATTTGCTAAACAAACAATACAGTCTCACAATAAAAACAGACTCATCAGGAAATGTAAGCTTCTCTGCCCTTGAAACTCACATTCATTAAAACAATATTGAATCCTACATTCAAAAAATGCACCTGATCAGTGGCAAATTAGGTTTACTTTTGGGCTGTTTTCAAGCCATAGGCACCTTGCACACGTTTTTTAGGACCATGCATACATGCATGTGCTTTTTAATTTACCTTCCTTATTGTATTAAATTATGTTCCTTGTATGATACAGTACCACTTGTTAGAGTGTGTTTAAAATTTGTAGATTTGAAATTTTTTCCATTAAGCAATGAAGCAAAATATATGAAACAGTAATGCAAAACTACCCATTTCAGAACATTTCAAATATTAAAGGCCACTCAAAAGTGTCATTACAATCCACCAATATTAGTCAATATGCACAATCTCTGCAGAAGACATCTGAATAATTCCACATTAAAGAGCTCTGTAACTAATGAAGATGTTACTGGCAAACAAATTTATATTCCAGTGTTTCATCTACAAATTCAGTGCCACCTGCCCTTGAGGAATTAGTAATTAAGGAATGGTTGGAAAACCAACAAGTTCACAGTTGCTAGATATTTCATCCAAAGATGGATACACTTAAGGGGTGCTGCAAATCAGCAATCCATCTACACAGTGTGGGAATAGAAACCACAACCTTCTGTATCAAAATAATATGTTACCTGGTGTGCTATGAACACTGTTTTCGAATTATACAGTGCAAACACCGATTGCCATTTGATAAACAAAACAGTTGCACACAGTGGCGGCTGGTGACTTCATATCAAAGGGGGACTGCAGGAGACAGCTGAATGGGTGGGGTCAATGGGAAGGGGTGCAACCAACTAGAAAGGGGAGGGCCTATGCTCAAAACCACAAAAACTGTAACTTTAATTAAATACGCTGCCCAGGGTGCCAAACTGTCATTATGAGAGTCCAATCAAGACAAAATGAAGTGTAGAAGAAAAAAAATATATATTTCAATGCTTTTGCTGCATGACAGCTTACTTAATATCTAGATGGAAAGAAAAAGGTTGTGAGGCATGAAAAAATAAATTACATTACTGAAATGCCAGTCAAAATCAAGTATAAGAAAAACAAGCAGCACTCAACTCAAACCACTTCTCCTTGCACTGCAGTTCTAATTGTAATTTATATTCAGCTTTATTAAGGTACTAAGTAACATGCTGAAAGTAGCAATCTCTGTGACACCCCCACTTGTAAAAATGTTTCTTATCCAAAAAAAGACCTGCTGCCTGGCAACTATCTACTTGTTTCATGGGGAAAACATGATCAAAGTAAAAAATGAAAAGCAAACAAGTAACAAGCTCAAGATACACTGCTTAAAGGATTACTGTACAGGTAATGGACCACACATGATAGATTAGCATTCTGTTTGGTTTACAGGTAAAGCCTGAAAAGATGACTGCAAGTCTCCAACAAATGTAATGAGCTAATTAAAATAATGTAATCCTGTCCTTTATTACAAATACTGTCATATGCATTTCAATACCCAAAGCTTATACATTATCTAGTTATGTAAGTATTCTCTGCATGGCAATAACAGAAAGGCTTTCAATGTTGGCAATTCTTTAACAGTATGCTTATTAAAGCTTACTTGCATCTTACAATCTCAGACAAGCTTACCTGATGGTCATTAAAGCATAGCTACTTAAACACAGAGCAATAGGCACTTTCTGAGTAATAATAAGCATAAATCAACAGTATAAAAATATGACAGAAACCAAAACATTCTGCAAAATCAAGGACAGAATAAAAGTAGCACTTGTGTCTACCTTGGATGGGGGGATACTCTGCACATTTACACTGCACAGCTGCTCCTTGCCTTGCTTAGACACATCCAGAGTCACTACATGGGGGAGTGGGGTGCAACAAGTATGTCACAATTTGAAATGTCTCTAGCTGACTGTGATGGCCATGACACATTTGTCATACCTCTCAACCTCAGAACAAGAGATATGGACACAGCCATACATAGAAGTGGGACAAAGGCCCAAAAATAAGGACAATTTTTAAATATTGCTCTTATAAACTTAGAAAGATAATAGAATGAATTTTCTGAAAGGTATGAAATCTGAAACTCAAATGTCTGTCATTATTTTCTCACTTCAGTCTTTAATGATTTGCCACTAATTTGCCAAAAAAAAAAACACAATTTTATGAAAAATGGACCAACAATGCAATGCAAAAATATAAAATAGCTGGGAACTTGTCAAAGAAGGGACACTTTTTTAATATTAGTACTGCTAACTTGAGCAGCTGACAAAATAAAAGAATCTACATGCATTTCTAAAATAAAAGTAATCTATAACTCTGATTATTACAGTTATTTCTTAATTGTAAGCCCTCCACATTTTCTTCCAAAATTGCCATTTTGCGGCAGGATTATTAGGGGAAGAGCAACATTTTGAGCCAAAATTGGGGACAGTTGTGAGGTTTGGATATGCCTGATTCTATAAAGCAATTTATTTGCACGTACCTCTCAACCTGTTAATGCAGGAATTCTGGACAAGGCCAAATATACTGGGGGTACATATACACAGTACTATAAATTGTATAAACTGAGACAATTGATAGAATAACAGGTCTTGCTTTAGCATGCATTTTTCTGAAGGTTATGAAGTCTGGCACTCAGTGTCTGTCATTATTTAATGACTTAATTCCTAAATTATTTGCCAGAAAAACACACATTTTATGAGGAACAAACCAAAAATAAGAAGCAAAAATCTATTCATTCTGTGAAAATCTGGACAGTTGAGAGGTATAGTTCAGCCGGGGCTGTCTTTGAGTTTGCTGCCCTTACCCCTCACAAAATCATGATCGAATGGAGCCTCCTCCCCGCAGCCATTCCAATGAACCATTACTTGGCTATTTCACCCCATTTACCATAAACACTAATGTGCATACTGCTTTACTTCTACAATGATTTGGACTTCATTTGAAAGTTTTATTTTGCATTTTACAGCACAAACACTAAGACATCTGCTAAATAAAGCAATGCAATCTCACAATGAAAATAGACTTAGCATTAAAACTTCTCTGCCCTTGAAACTCACATTCATTGAAACAGCATTGAAACCCACATTCAAAGAAAATACATTTTGCCAGTAGCAGATAAAGATTAACTTTGGGCTGTTTTCAAATCATAGGCCCCTTGCACACGAAACATACACGTGGTCTTTGATACACCTTCCTGATTGCATTAAATTATATTCCTTGTACAATATAGTACAGTTGTTAGAGGGCATTTTAAATTTGTTTTGAACATTTTTCCAGTAAACAATGAAACAAAATGCATCCACCAATAATGATAAAACTGCCCAATTCAGAACATTTCTATCATAAAAGTCTACTCAAACTTCTACAGTCCACCAATATCAGTAAATATGCACAATCGTTGAAGAAGTAAAAGTCATCTAAATAATTCCACATTAAAGAAATCTGTAACTAATGAAGAGGTTGCTGCTAGCAAACAGCTTTATATTTCATTGTTTCATCTACAAATAAAGTGCTTGTTGCCCTTAAGAAATAAATTGCCTAAGTTGCATTAAAAAAAAAACGATAAGCTAATAATATTGCAATAGGGAATGGATGGCAAACTGATAACAGGTTCATAGTTACTAGGTATCTTCACCAAAAAGGACTGCAGCATCCACCCCCTTTACAATACAGTACAGTATCAACAATGCATCTATCTACTGTGGGAGTAGAACCCACAGCCTTCTTTATCAAAAGAAAGTACACTACCTATTGTGCTATTAACAATACAAGCAAAATTGGCATAAACAGCACTAAACTTTTGTTCCCCTGCAGCTCTCAGCTTCTTGTAAAATCTACTTGACACTCAGCTGTGAACTTTGCTGCACAAGACATCTGGAAAAGCCACAATTTGGGGGGGGGGACAAAAAACAGGGACACATTTTAAACATTGCTTGTATAATGTTGGAAAGTTGTTAGAATAAAATGCTGTGTTACCGCCATACATTTTACAGCCCAGTATTGAACCCAGGACATACCACTATGCCAAACATCTGTTTTATAAAAGAAAGGAAGACTGAAACTTAAATGGCTAATGTTTAGTGAATTTAGTTCTCAGCATAGCTGTCAACATCTTAGCACAAAATACCTGAACAAAGCCAATAATGGGGGAATACAGCCCCCAGACATATTCAGTGAGTTCAGTTATCACCATAGCTCTCAACCTTGGCACAAAAAACCTGGACAAAGCCAATAATGGGGGAGTACAGTCCAAAGAATAGGGATAAATATCCATCAAGGACACCAGAGCAAATCCACGGAGAACATGCAGATTCCACACAGAAGCCACCGTAGCCAAGAATCAAAGCAGACAACTTGCAGCTGTCAGAAAACTATGCCACCACTGCACCACTGGCTGTGTTAAGAAACAAAAATACAAAAAACACAGATTTTATGAGGAGCAGAACAGAACAAATATGAGGCAAAAATCTGCAAACGTTTTACAAATGGTGGTGAGTAGGGAATTCAGGCTCTTGCCACTTGGGCCCAAGGTACAGGATTCAAGCCTTATTCTCTACCTAGTACCATGTAGCAACTGGTGCATTTTGCATACACTCACACACACACACACACACACACACACACACACACACACACACACACACACACACACACACACACACACACTCTGATTTAGTATTGTGCACTTTCATACATGCAGTTTCTCCCCACCATAACTGCATGCAGAAAATGGATTAATAGAAAGAACATCCTACCAGAGACCTCTCATTCTTTCTGGTTGAAATACTGAAGTTCAGTAGCACAAATAAAATAAGTGGGTACATAAACAAAGAACAGGATGGTAAGTGCCTACGATCTTAAAAGGGGCTTTTAAAATTGTTCCAACATTCTTTGGCAGTGGTCCTGGGCAAGAGAGTGGAACAAAGGTAGTCATCCAAAGCAGCTTTGAAATTTTTGATTGTTTAATATGTTTCATTGGAACAAAGAGTCTAATTGGTGAGCTGCTTTGTGTTTTAGCACAAGGGTGACTTTTGGGCTGGATATTTAACTGCACTGAACTGTTACTGGTGTGATCAGATTACAACATAGTCTGCTATTATATTTAGCTCCAGGTATGAGTAGAGGCTGAATGGAAGATGCTTACAACGTCTTAAACTGCTACACTGTGTTGGATGAACTGATTGTTCCTTTAGGTTTTCATCCAGGGTGTTCATTCTTTCATGCAGTTATGGAAGGAAGCATTTACTGAATATACGTTCAAATAGTTTACATTGCTAGACAAACTCATCACTTTGATATCGAAGAAAGAAAAAAATATGCCTTTGTCTGATTACATATTTCAGCAATTATGACTTGAACAAAGAAATGACTGTGCAGTTTTACACAGATGTGATTAATAAGAAAGACCTATCTGAATTATTTAATGCTGAATAAGACACTCCACACTCAATTTCTCAAATTAAAGTTGAAAAAAGTATATTGACTGACTTGTGAAACCTGTCTTTCATTCAAATTCATAAATATTGATGTAAACATTTTGTAAGCGCAATTATTATTAATGGTAATAAGGGGCTACTGTGAGGTATTAGGGAAAAAAAGAAGAATTATGTTATTGTGGCTCAGATAGTCATGATTTTACTGAAACTTGTGATAAGAAATGGTGTGCACAATGTGGTAAAAAAGATCATTTGAGTATTTGTTATTTTTTGTAAAATGTGTAACTAGGAAGGACATTTTGGTTTGCCAGATGAGGCAAATATTGTGAATATTGGTAATCCTGATGCATTTGTACCTGCATACACACACACACACACACACACACACACACACACACACACACACACACACACACACACACACACACACACACACACACATATACCCTACCTCCAGCAGATCCGATCCTCCATGGCAGCTAAGTCCTCCATAGTGGCCTGAAACAGTCCTCTGCAGCAGCCCGATCGCCTGTCCTCCATAGCAGCAGCCCGCGCAAGCTGTTCTGCTGTCTCCACCTGAGACGTGAGTTGGCTGGAGCCTCCAGCCTGCCGGTGTTCTTCCAGTCTGTACGGTCATCACCGCACAGATTTCTGGGCTGGCAGGACAGAGTTCCCTTCCTTCCCTATCCGGACTGCCTAACAGAGCAGTCTGGAGTTCAGGAACTTAGCACGCATGTGTGCGTGGAGTTCTGGACTGCCTAATCATGCATGCGTAGAGTTCCGAGACTCGTGAATTTTTTTTTTTATTTTATATACAGTGGGGGGCAATTTCTTTTTCTTTTACAGGTGGGGGGGCTGCAGTCCTGCAGTCCTATAGCACAAGCCACCACTGGTTGCATATTGAAAACAGACTTTGCATGGGCAACAGTAAACGTCTCTTCCCTTGAAAATGCTGTGAAACTCACAATTCCTTGAAAATGTACAGAAACTTAGAGTTCCTTGAGCAGTCTGGTAGTTGGTATAGTAGATTCAAGATCTAGCTTCCAATAATCAAGGTGCAAGGTCTAAGCCTAAGTAAGTTAATTGACTAACCTGACATCCTTAACTTTGGTAATTTAAAATTTATTTTATCAAATCACCAAGGACTGAATTCACTAAATAATGACATTCATGGAGTTTCAGACTTCATATCCTTCATAAAATGCATGCTAAAACTGATCCTGTTATTCTAGCAACATTCTAAGTTTATAAGAGGGGTATTCAGAAGCTCTCCCTATTTTTGGACCTTGTCCCCAGAAGTATTTTAGGCTTTGTCTAGACTTCTGGCAGTAAGATGGTGAGAGGTATGACACACACACACACACACACACACACACACACACACACACACACACACACACACACATGCACACAGCAGCTTACTAATGGAATGACTGCAGCAAGTTACATGCAGGCTGCGTGATACATGAACTCCAAAACTAATTAATCCCCCACCTTAATACCATGTTTAACCACAGCCTCACCTCAGGCTATGGGCTCACAGAATGGCGCATGGCAACAGTCATCCCACTCCACAAAGGAGGTGCCACCACTGACCCTGGGAACTACCATCCCATCAGCCTGATAAGCCTAGTGTCTAAGGCCATGGAGGGCATCATCATGGAACTCATAAACAAAGACATAGGGAACCTACAAACTCTAGACTCTACACAGTTTGGGTTTGTAAAGGGACGGTCATGTCTCCTCAATCTGGTTGACTTTTTCGAAAAGGTCGCTGAGGCAATAGATGAAGGGAAGGTGGTCCACACAGCATACCTTGATCTTGCCAAGGCCTTCAATACCATTCCCCACTCAGGAATTATAGACAAACTCACTAACCTAAATGTAAACCTCCATGTAACAAGATGGGTTGCCAACTGGCTCACGGATAGAACCCATTCAGTGAGAATAAGGAATGCTAGATTGGACTCCAAACCTGTGACTAGTGGAGTACCACAGGGCTCAGTACTGGGACCCCTCCTGTTCGGCATCTATTTCTCCGAGGTACAAGCAAACACGGAGGGATTATGGCTAACAAAGTTTGCAAATGACTGCAAACTGGGTGCCATAATTGAGACTCCTACTGACATAGACATCCCTCAGAGGGGTCTCACTGATACAGATACGTGGAGCCAAAATCACAGCCTCAAGTTAAATGCCAAAAAGTGCATTGTCATACCTTTTGGGAAAAATCAAGTACCAATGAATTACAACATAGGTGGCAGCCTACTTATCACAGAGAGTATGATAAGAGACCTAGGGACACAGGTGGATAGTAACCTCTCCTTCGACAACCACATCACTAAAGTAGTTAGAAAATCCTTCTATATGGCCCATCTTATCACAAAGGGGTTTGCATCTAGGAATAAGGAAGTTATTGTCCCCCTCTACTCATCACTCATTAGACCTGTAATTTAGTACAATGCCCCGTTCGGGATGTAACTTGCAAGACATCTGCAACAACTGGAGAGGCTTCAAAAGTACCTCACAAAAGAGGAAAACAGGCCTTAAATACATGCCCTATGCCATGAGGCTAAAAAACCTCAAACTATACTCGGTCACGTACCGACTACTCAGAGGTGACCTATGCCTAACACACAAGGCTATGGCAAACCCAGAATTGCTGGAAATGCTCCACCTAAGGAAAACCCAATCCACCAGACTTACACAGTCAAGGGACATTAACTTGACAGCAACAATAAACAGGACTTGTTGGAGGGACAGATCTGTGTCCCAGAGACTCCCCTTACTCTGGAATAAGGTCCCTATATATGTGAGGCAGAGCCCCTCACTAGCGCTCTTCAAGAGGAATTTTGATGAGTGGATGGGAAACAGGAAATTCACCCCGGGCATCACGTCTGTGGCCCTGCTCAACAGAGGTGCAGGTAACTAAACCTAATGGGAGGCAAAAGCCTAAACATTTTGGCTAGGCTTAATTATGCCGTAGGGCCAATAGCCTAGTACTTACCTATGAACCTATGAACTGATGGAATAGCAGCAGCAACAAGGCAAGTCTGCATCTCAGTGAAATGCCAGCCAAGACATGGCAGCAGCAATTAGTTTAAAGTCCGCATGGAATGTTTTAATATTACATCCGTGTTGAATGAAGCAGGAATGTTCATCCTCTTTGGTGTGAGTGCATCGTACTAAAGGCATGTGCACTTGTATGTACTCAGGTTGAGTGCATCTTCTTAAGGAAGAAGACACCGCATTAAAGAAATGTTTTATTATTTTTTAATTGTTTAGTTAAAAAGTAAATGTAGCAGCCCTCTGCCCAACAGGCCATAGCAGCTGCCCAAGTCACCTAGTGCTAGATCTGACTCTGGATGCAAGGAGTAATTTCTTAAATAACAGACAAATATTGTCGCCAGAGGTGTGAATTTAAGCTCAACAAGCTGATCCACCATTAGTGATAATGCATCTGACTATTAGGTATGATGAAGATTTAATCCTGGGAGGACTATAACAATCATTATTCAAGGAGAAAGCAAAAGAATGAGGTTCTATAATCTTTAGGACTGCAAGTCCTTAACCCCATAATTAGATTTTTAAGTATGGCAAAAGAAGAAAAATTGTGCATTTTGGAAATATCAGTGAAGAAGAGGAACACCAAAAAGTGATGATGATAAAATGTATGGAATATTATTAGAGAAATATGTGTATGAAATTGTGATCAGTTTCCTTTTTAAAATGCTATTACAGTGTATAATTAATATATATATATATATATATATATATATATATATATATATATATATATATATATATATATATATATATCATTTACATCTAAATGACATATGCCTAACTGTTTCATAAATGTTTATTAAATAGTTGAAGGAATTTATCTTGAGATGGAAAAGGGCAAGACTTAAGTGACAAGCTGATTCTCTCAATAAAACAAGGTTTCTTAGGGGATTACTTGATCTGAAATGATATTTTAGAGCTACACAGTTAAGGCTCATATATATAACATAAGCAGAAAGATATAATTCAAAGTGGAAAGGGATGATAATGAAGAGGGGGGGTCTAGAATTATAAAGAGTATGGGATTTTGAATGCAGATCCTTGAGGAGAATAACAATAACCATATTGAATATTGTATTCATAAAATAAGCAAACGGGAGATAGAATTAACTGGATAAAACTAGCATAGGGTCATAGGAAGTTACTAGGCTAATGGCTCCAGGGCCCTTATAAGCCTAGTCATGTTCAACCCATGCTCCCAAGGGTGTCTGGTTCAAGCAGACACTAAAATCAGCACCTATTTCTCCTGACCAAGAGGGACACAGTTGGAACCCCCAGGGAGAATTTCCAGTTACCCAGCCAATCATCCAAATTATGCTTAAATAGGGACAACTAGGGCCTTTGTTTAACATGAATTGGGAGGGTTTGAATCTCACAGGGGATAATTGGCCAGGCTTAAAATGGCTCCCAAGGGCAGTTAGCCTAGTACTAATCTATGAACCTATGAATAGAAAGCTTGTCCCAAATTTGGGGAACATCTGTCTTTCCAGAAAGTTATGTTGAAGTCACATACCAGGTTAAGGTCCTTTGAGTGAGTATCCTATGTGGCATTTGACTTGTGAATATGCAGCATTTCCATTAAAGATGGGTCAGAAATTGCTTATATGAAAGACACAGGTCACCTCTGAGCAGTCTCTATGACACAGAGTAAACTGACAGCCTTTTCAGTCTGTCCACATAAGACAGAACTTGGACACCCTGAATTTTCTTTGTAAGGAACCTTTTTGGTCTCCAGTTATTACAGGTGCTTGGAAAGGAACATACCAAAGGGAACATTATACTCTATTACTGGCCTAATAAGGGAAGAGTACATGGGGGTTATAACCTCTTTTTTTTCTGGAGGCAATGCCCTTACTTATGAGATGAGCAATATAAAATGCCCTTCTACCACTGTGGAGACATGGTGATCAAAGTTAAGGTTGCTGTCGACCTGTGTGCCCATATCTCTTACCACTGACTGTGTGCTTATGGCATTGCTATTGATGTTGTAATTTGTAGGAACATCACCCTTGCCAAAGGGGATAATAATGCATTTTTTTGCATTAAGTTTAAAACCATGACTTTGGCACAAGTCATTAGTCTGTGTAAGACCTTTTTGCAGGAGGTTGACATCGCTAGGGGTTTCAATGATTGCTTTCAGTGTGCAGTCATCAGAGAAGTAGATTCTGAACAGTAAGGGTCCCAGAACCCATCCTCGTGGAACTCCACTGGTTATGGGTCTGGTGGAGGAGGTAGGGTCCCCTATTTTAACCATATGAGTTCTACCGGTGAGCCAGTTTGCAACCCACCTGACAATATAGGTGTTGACACCCAGCTGGGTGAGTTTATTAATGATGTGATGTGATGATTTGATATTTACTCATCTTGACTCTACCCTCCTCACCAAACTTGAAACCACCTACAATAAAATCGCTCGCTTTGCAGCACATCAAAACTATAAATCCCATCACTGCATCTCACTAAAACTAATGAACTGGTTAGAACTACATCACCAACATTTACTCTCACAGCTCTCCATTATTAACTCTATCCTTTACTTGCCTTCATATTGTCCAACACTCATGCCACTCATCTCCTACTACTCTTCCTCCAGACAACTAAGAAACTCTAACCAAAAGTTACTCCAAATCTACAAAGCCAAAACTAAAACTGGATGTAAAATTTGTAGCTACCACCCATCCATGTTCTAGAATAAACTGCCTCAAGAGATAAGGTCCCTTACCAACCCAAAATTATTCAAAGCAGCTATAAAGGAACACGTCATAAATCACTGGTTCTGCCACTGCAGTAAGCCACCGTAAACAATATCCACTTTATCCCTCTTTCTCTCTCCTCTAACCTTCATAATATTCTACATTACATACCCCTATCTCCTGCAGTTCCACAACTTTTCTATCCTCAACCTCCAGTCTCATCTCAAATCTAATTTTCGTATATAACATCCCTATTTATGTCTAGCCCCCTCCTCTAACCCTTTTTTCCCACTGCCTCTTATTTCCAACCTCCCTCTCTCCTATACTTAATTCTGAAACCCCCTCTGTATTACCTCCACTCATCTCCACACTATACTTCTTTACTATGCTCTGTAAAGCCTTACTGCAAAACTACTGTTTAATCTTGACTGTAATGTAAACATTGTTACTAGTTTTCTGCTTACTCTATTGTTAGAATACGCTGTGTAATCTGTACACTAGACAGCTATATTTGTACTCTAATGGAGCTTTTCTCCCCTGGTCACTGCTGAAAAAGGGCATCTGGTCAGCCAGACTAACCCGGTCAACAAATGTAAAATAAATAAATAAAATAAATGTCTGAGTGGGGGATTTTGTCAAAGACCTTGGCTAGGTCTATGTAGGTCATTTGCACAGATTTGCCCTCATCTAGGGCTTTGGTGAGTGTCTCGAAGAAGTCCACCAGGTTTAACAGACATGGTCTCCCCTTGACAAAGCTAAACTGGGTGGGGTCAAGCGTTTGGAGATATCCTATATTTTTGTTGATAAAGTTCATGTGATTTATTCCATGGCCTTGCAGAGCTGGTCAGTCTAATGGATCTATAGTTCCCGAAGATGCACTCTCTTTTGTGCAAAGGTATGATGGTAGCTGTTTTCCCTTCTGCTGGGATGAAGCCAGTGCTTAGGCTATGATTGAAAAGCATGCCCAATGGTGATGTTAATTCCTGTTCTAACTCATATAGAACACAACACAGGATGTTGTCTGATCCCATAGAGGCCATGATTTTGGTCTCGGAGAGAGCATTTAAAGCCTGCTCCTCAGAAATACTAGGTGGGGGGACAGGTGTTAGAGATGCTTTGGGGTATATGTGGCGAGGACAGAGAAGTGATGTTTTCACTGAACCTGTCAGCCAGTGGGTTTGTTATATCCACAGGTACTGTATATGTTGTACCATTAACTATGAGTTCAGCACAAATCTGGGCCTTACATTTGAGGTTACAGATATAACTAAAGATCACCGTGTGGTTATCCTTAGAGAGGGAAGCTAATTTGGATTCATAGTTACCTTTGGTGGACATCACTAGGAATCTTATTTGATTGTTTAAGTTGAGGAGGGAGTGTTTCTAGTTTTGAGACCATTCCTTCCTACTCTTAGACTGCAATTTCTTTCTCCTATTGTATAGCCTCTTAATGGCAGATGTCCACCTGGCAGGTTTGTTTTTCTTTGAAGATCTTGCTTTGGATCTATCAGGTACACCAGAGTCAATACAGTTGTATAGGTGATTGCATAAACATTGGTGTATAACTGAGAATAAGTGTCTATTCCATCAGTGGGGGGAGGGGCTGTGAAGCTTTTTATGCTGTCACATAAGAGGCTGTAATTGGCCTTGGAGAAGTTTTTTAGTCTAGTCGTTGCTAAGGGAGGGTTTGCGTTAAAGTTATTTTGGGAAAGACTGATTTGTGGTCAGATCTCACCAGAGATGGACCTATATTGGGGGTGGTGCAGCAGCCCCCCATGTTGGTGAGCACCAGATCCAGGATGTTTGAGCCCCTTGTGGGTGTTTCAATAAGCTGGTCCAGAGCATTAGAGTTAACAAAGTCCAGGAACCTTTGGGCAAGTGAGTTAGAACATGTATAATTTACACAGTCACTGGAAGGGTAACTAAAGTAACCAAAAAACAGGGTGTTTAGTTGTATCTTGACTGACTCAAGTAGATCCAAGTAGGCTGAATGGATGTCCTGATTCATGGAGGGGGGTCCTATAGCTGGCAATGACCTGAAGAGGGCTTTTATCTACAGTCAATTGCACTTGAAGTAATTCAAGGTAATTGTGCTGTTAAACCAATCTAGAGGTGTATTTATCTTTAATGAATATTGATAAACCACCTCCTTTAGTTTCCATGCCTTCAGTTTGTGGTCTGAACTTGTGGAAGGAAATGTAACCTGCTATATCTGGGGTTTTCTCCACAGCCTTAAACCTAGTCTCAGTGACGGCACAAATGTCAGCAACTTCCAAGTTGAGGGCACCTTCCAGTGAGTGCAGTTTCTGGTTCAGACTCCTAGTGTTTAGCAGCATAAACTTGAGGTTGTTTTTAGAGGGTATTTTTACATTGGGAATTTTATTCTTGTGACATTGCTTAAAAAAACACTATGGGGTGGCAAGAGCCTTAGCCAGTAACCAAAATCCCAGGGGTAATAGAGGAAGACTATCTCTGGCAAACCATTGTGGACATTAGACCATGTCATCCCAGGCTGACAGATATTGGATCCCCTTTGAATGACACCAGAAACTAGTTATTGAAGTCAATCATTTTTTTTGTTTATATTGATGTATCATCCCAGGTGAAGGTAAAATGCTGCTTAAGGGTAGGGACATATCTGCCTGAGACAGATAATCCTACTAGGGTGCATGGGATCCTTCTCCAACAAAAGATAGCCTGGTTTAGTGCTCAAGTTAGACAAACAAAACTAGACTTAGCAGGATTTAATCTAGTCTATGCTACAGCAAAGTGCAACAATTTCAGAAAAAGAAACATTTGAAATTAGCAATTATATGGTAAAATGCAATCAAAAGTGCAATATACAGTGAAAGATTCTACTTAAGTTTTGCAGAGATCAGCACATGCCTTGGACTGATCAGGTAAATACAGCAGAGCAGTAGCTAGTATTCAAACTATGCAGAGTTTTGATAAAATAAGCGCAAACCTGTGCAAACATGGTGCTTATGTAGCAAATGACAGCAAACTGAATTTAAAAATTTAACAAATACAAAAAACCTCAGGACTGAGCCCTATTCCAGCAAGATTCAATCCGATGAGTTCTAACTGTGCACTTCGGGGTGCAGGGGAAGCCTCTCCATCAAAACATGGCCTGGTTTAGTGCTCAGGTTATACAAACAGAACTAGATTCAGCAGGTCTGACTCTAGTCTATGCTACAGCAAACAAAGTACAACAATTTCAGGAAAAAAAAAGTTCAAAAAAGCAAGCACAATAAGCCTTCAGCCAGCAATTCCCAGCTCAGAAGGGCAGAGGCTTATACTTTCCTCCCACAAGAGTTTAGACCACAAACCTTTTAATGTAAAATAACTGGCCTGAAGCCCAAGCAGTGAAACCAAAGCTAAAATACTTTTAGAATAACAGACACGCTAAGCCTTCAACCAGCAATTCCCGACTTTGAAGTGTGCAAGCTACCTCTCCTGCCACAAAAGTGTAGACTACAAACCTTCTTAATGTAAAACAACTAGCCTGAAGTCCAAGTGCTTAAACCAATACTAAGAGCCTTAGAATAAAGGTTACAATTTCATCAGTCTAGTAACAAGCAGCAAAAATGCAACAGAATAAATGCAATTGAACACTTGGAACAAGCAGCAAAAGCAAAATAAAGTAATAATGTAGGAAGAAGCACAAATACAGTAAAATCAGCTGAATAAAGTGCAAGTTTTTTTTAAGTTAAGCGGGAAGGGAGGAAAAAGAAGATAATTCAAAGTTAAGAAACTAAGGGGGTGGGGCTTCCCAAATGATCTATCTGTACTCAGTAGAATGAGCTGATGAGATAGGACTGGGAAGAGTGTCCAAAATCAGATTTATAGTAGGGGCAGGCAACTCAAAAGCAGTCAGGCAGGTGGGGGGGGTGTAAAATGCAGACAGAGATCATAAGTATTCAGGTAGAGTATAGCAAACAAGCCAGACAAGCACTCCAGCTAAATAGAGATATGTCTAGCTAAATTAGGAATGCTGTTTCTCAGCTCCTCCTACTAATTACCTAATGCTATTCACTGTTTCCATAGGAAATCTTCACTAACTTTTCTAACTGACCATAGCCAAGAGCTCTTAAAACTCCAACAGACCAGAAAACGTAAAAAAAAAAAATTAATACAAGAATAAGATACAAAATAAAAGTAACTAAACCTTAAATGAAAAATTTCAATTCAAAATAAAATACAGACAGAGATCAGCAATATTTAGGCAGAGTACAGCAAGCAAGCCAACCAAGCACTCCAGCTAAACAGAAATATTTCTAATTAAATAAGGAATGCTATTTATCAGCTCTACCCACTAATTAGCTGATGTTATTCACTGTTTGCAAAGGAATTATTTGCTAACTTTTTTAACTGACCCTATCCAAGCTTATTGGAAGCTTATAACTAGAGATTGAAAGGTAGTAGTGTGTGATGAGGCCAAGAAGAAGTTTGGATGTTAGAGACTGCCTTCCTTGTGAGAGATTGATATCATTGTATGAGCAAGGATAAATGGAGAGTAGAGTCATAAGTGAAGGACATGCTCTGATAGAGCTTTTGGTTGAATCTGGATCAGAAGTTACTGTGAAAAGGAGGTCAATTTGTAGTGCATGTAAAATATTGCATGATAACTATAAGAATCAGAGAAGGTTAGAAGACTGGGAAGAGAGACTGGAAAGTCATTTTGTAAGGAAACAATGAAAGGACATATGTATGGCTCCCTAGTGTGCAACAAAGTCCAGAAGGTTTAGGATTTTTGCTTGGAAAGATTTGCATAAGTATTTTTACATCCCAAGCAGACTTCAAAGATTTTTTTCCTCATGTAGATAGCAAATGCTGTATGTATGATGGGGAAGAAATAGATAACTGAGAACATGTTTTTGGAGTGTAATAAGCTGGCAGAGTTTAAGAATTCCCTACAGAATACTTTGTCATAAATATTGAGGGAGCAAATTGGTGTAACTAAGGAAATTATTCTCTTGAGCTAGGACACAGAATCTCAATTGCATAGACATGGTAAGACATTATTACTTTTAATTCTAATGGCAGCCAAAAAAGCAGTTCCTAGACAAAGAAAATCAAATTCTATATCAACTGCCTTTTGGTCCCTGATAGGCACTGTTAAATAGTTCTGCATTCTCTGTCCACTCCATCTTTGGGGACATTCACAAATTGGGTGATACTTCCTTCCCCTTGGATGCTGGCTCCTATTATAGGCTAAAGTACTGTTCAGTAACAGGGAGTCATAGTTAAAGGCCCCTGTCTGGCACACTCCACTTTCCCTCAATGAAAATGGATCTACCTACTTAGATTTGCCAGTTGCAGAGTTGATGAGATGCGATTTCACAGTCTTTGATTCCTTTTCCAAAGCCTGGGATTCTTCATCAGGTCCCTTTCTGTGTCTGTTTGCAAGCAGGAGGCATGTATGACTGGTGCAAGAAGATGAAGTCTCTGAAAGTCTGAAGTCTCTTACTGACTCACAAATGCCTTGCTCAAAATGACTGAATGGCTGACTAAAAAATGGCTGTCTCATAATGATTGACTGAGTTCACTTCCATTGCAGTGTATTTCCAGAACAGAGGAGTCTGGAATTCTTTTGTTCTTTCTCAGCTGCTGATGACATCTAACCTTTGCCATAGCTGTTTGTCTTACCACAGCACTTGATCTTCTTGATTAGCTATGCATCATGAAAAAGGAAGGGATTGCAATGATCACTTCCTTTACATCCTGTGACTTCATCACTCCTTTCTGACCTTTTGACACCTTAATCTTTGAGAAGCAGAATGGCCTATAGTTTCATGCACCAGCTCAGTGGTTTATATATTTATGGCACCTTTCTTAGTGTGCAAAAGACAGGATACTCAGATTAGGTATTAGGCAGATATATTTCAGGCTCATGTTAGATGTTTGTTTCTAAACATTCTAGAGGCTTCTTTGTTAGGACCAGAACTTTAATTACCTGCCCTTTTTTTGAAACCAATATGTATCTTTTAAATGCCCTATATTTTCAGCATGTGTGTTATACAACATGGCAGAAAATGGCATTATAACAGCTGTATAGATGAAGGCAGAATTAATAAATGCAATCAAGACACAGTAACAAAAGCCCTATGCATGCAATACTAACTGGTATCAACAATGACAGATATTGAAATAACAATACAAATAATGATAACCATAGCTAGCAATAACAGCAATACATGTATTATTTTTTTTATTTTCCTTCTAAAGGAATATTTCTACATTATAACCCATCAGAATGGCTATACTTTACTTCAGTCTGGAAGTAAAATGTCTTTATATTGGTTGGTATAAAATTATGACATATTTTGTCTTTTAAGATGAGCTTTAGTTTCAACATAAAACAGGTTTCTTGGATGCATTTTTTCTGAAACATCTCAGAACATGGTAGGGGGATTCAGAAATATACTTTCCATCTGCACTAATTGGCCAATAAAGGTTTAGCTAATTAGCATCATAGAGCAAATCTCCAATTCAAAGACTTAACAGAGTTGCTAAGAGAAAAACGTCATTAGTGGTTTATTGCAATGACTCTGAATGAAAAACTGCTTCTGTCAAAACTTTGCTCTCCCTAATAATCTATGCATCACAGCAGTGTAGGCTTCCTCCTAAAACAAACACACACACACACACACACACACACACACACACACACACACACACACACACACACACACACACACACACACACACACACACACACACACACACACACACACACACACGCACACTAATACTTCCAAACATTCTCACACACCACACATACAAGCATCGACAAACAAGCAAGATACACAATCCATCATACTCTTACAAACACTCATACACATGCCCACCTCACAACCCACCCTCACACACATGCAGTCAAAACCCTTACCTATCTTCTGTAGTGCAACCATTCATGCAAACAGAAAAAAAAGGCTCTGTAGAGAGATTCTCTAAATCGCTCTGAAAAGTTAGTCCGTAGCCATGGCTATGTCTGCACATGGCTAATTAGCATAAGTGCTACCCCTCAGACTGTTATATCATCATGTGGCTTCCCTAGTAAAACCTCTCTGTGTAATACAGTGGCTACCAGGGAAAACCATTGGGGAAACTGTAATCTGCATCATAAAGGCTTATCACAATGGAGAAATCCATTGCAGAAAGTCTTTCTGAATCCCAGGTTAGGTATTCTATTAAATATAAGGAAAAACAAAAGGCATAAGCCATACTTAAACTATTAAAAGCATAAGATTATGTAAAGCAAATAATGTAATTGTCTCACACAACTTGAAGTCATGACCAGCTTATGCAAAATAATGTCAAATGCCTGCAAATATATCACATCAGGTTAGGCAAAGCAAATTATAATGTAATTGACTCAAAGAGCTTGAAGTCATGACCAGGTTAGAGTTTACAGTTTAATAAATGTACATTATTTCTAAATTAATTTGATTATAGTTATGCTTCTTTTTTATACATCAACAGTTTTTTTTTTTACTGATGTGGTATTATTCATTAGAAACTATTGCAGGCATTTTTTTTATATAATCTATTGAGTGCAAAGAAACATAACACATAACTTTAACAAAGAGCAATCAATTGTTTTAATCATACAGAGCACAGCAACAGGGAATTTAATTGTGCTCTCGCTTCATTAACCATCTCATTCCCTGCTAAAATAACAAAATGATTTCCTTTATTTCATGCTTTCTAAGCTATTGTCAGTAGGTAATAGGCAAAAGCATTGTTCTCATCAGTGCTTGTAAGGAAACACATTCCTTCCCGTGCCTAAGCAATGTAGATACCATTATTGTAATTATTTCAAAATATAGGGCAGACAAATGTTGCACCATTTAAAATACATTAGGATCTCTTACATGAAGAATTAACCTAATACAGAGATGGACAGCAGATAAATAGCTTTGGCCTTCCAGTGCATGCAGTCAAAGATAAACCATGAGGAGACAAATGAGTCTAGACAACAGGCTATGCAGACATTCAGTATTCCCAGAGCATAAAAGTTTGAATGATAGCCACTGTGTACATACAATTTCATGATGGCTTTACAGACTGCTGATATGTCAGATCTGCAATAATCAGTCATTGTTTGCAATGGTTGCATAGTCATTTTAAAGCATTTCTTGCAGTTTTAAGTTTCTATAAAAACAAATAATGATAGGTTAATTTCTGCAACGGAAGAAGGTTGTTTCAGTTACAATACTTTAGAAAGTTAAATGCAGTCTCAAACATACAGACACACACACACACACACACACACACACACACACACACGCACGCATGCACGCACGCACACACACACACACACACACACACACATACACACACACACACATTAATAATGTTCTGTACTTATTGACAGAATATAACTTGACATCATCTGCTGGTCTGTAAAGGATGAGCGCTATATTAACATTGATATGGTATCATTTTGATTATACTTGTTATTAAACAGGTGCATAAAATATATTTTTATTTAGGGACCCTATATTTTAGTATGAGGCAATTATTTCTGAACATTTCTGCAAAGGAATTTTAAAGCAATATTAACTGTATGCAATGAAATAGAGTATATTCCAATATTTAATGTGATGATGAGACCTAAATAAAAATAAAGAAATAAGTACAATAGAAATAACTAAAAAGAGATGTGTCTTAAATAAAAATAATTTTAGAAGTGAATTATTCATCTAACAATGTCATAGTAGAAAATTATAGCTGTGCAAAAATCTAACAAACGCAAAACTATATGAAGATCCGTTCTTACTTCTTGAAAAACTTGTATTTCTTTCTAATTGTGAGGGGAGAATCTAGTTGATTGATCCCTGTGACAGAATTAAAGAATGTCAGTTAGCTTTACCTTTTTTCTTTATCTTTCAGTAAATGACAGAGAAGAGGAACACTTGCAAAGTTCTAGGAGAAGCATTTCATAATAGGCTATTGTAGGATATTGATATGTCAGGTAAATCATTTTTATATGGCAATAATGGCTGCATTTCACAAGTATCAGTCATCTGAATGAAATCCAGGTGTCTGCTTCACCATACAGCAAAGTATTTTTCTGGGAAATATAATTTCCTATGTAAGTGAGACATAGTTACAGAAGAATGTTTTCTTCTTTTTAGGGGGTAGGTTTGGCATACCGGTTAAGGTATTCACTACATAGACACAAGGTATAGGGTCTGAGTCTAACTTTACATTTTGAACCCGGCTTAAAACAGCCCTTGATAGCAGTTAGCCTAGCATTTTCTTATGAAGAGCTATATCTGATAGCACAGGGAAATAAATAAATACTAATGTTCTAACATGCCGATGCTTGTTTTTAATGCTGGTCTGATGTCTGTTAATATTTTATGTAAACCTTGAAAAAATGTTTGTTCTATCTGGTAATGAAAAAGTCTTTAAATACTGGTTTGTAAAACAAACTGCCAACAGAACTGTTTGAGAATAACAAAAAGATAAGAGTGCCGCTTTCCAATTATGTAATGCAAAATGTGAAGCATTATTCTGGTACTGAGGTATTGCCTTCTGAAAGATTTTTTTCAATACAGAGCAGACATACTATTGTACAACGCATTTCTCCCAACAAACACAGGGATTCAGAAAAAACCCAAGCACTGAAGGTAAGAGCTATGGCCAGAAGTGGCTGTTTCCACAATGTGAGAACATACAATTCAGACACTTATTAGTTGTGATAAGGAAATACCTCATTATCAACTAATCTAAATGTCTCTGAATAGCCCATAAATATTTTGAGACACACACGCACACACTCACACACACACACATACACGCACGCACGCACGCACACACACACGCACGCACACACACACGCACGCACGCACACACACACACACACACACACACACACACACACATATTGTCATGCCTCTTACTTCTCCCTTAGGATACAGAATGTCCTTGTTATAACTTCTTATTTTTGTTCCTGTCTTCATAAATTACAGATGCTTATAATCAGTTAATGCTGTCAGACAGAAAATGTTCATTCTTCTTATTGCTTGTAATGTGCATCCTGTTAATCTAGTTACTTATTATGTGAGTCCAAAGAATAGTTTAAAACTATGCCTGCAGTCACCTACTGTTCCTCCTTGCTTTGTCTCAAAGCTATCTCCAAAATGGACAGATCATCATTCCTCTCAACTATCCCTGATTTTAAAGAACACTTCTGCTGTTGCCCATGTACATATCTTGTCCCTCTTAACTCACAGACCATTGCAATCAGTAAATAATGACTGGGAATAGAGTTTCATACTTTTTATTTTGTGAAAAATACCCTCCAAGACTAGCCTAACAAGCTTAGGGTAATATGCAAAGAGAGTCCCTGGTGTCGTGATGATGCAAAGAGCTAACACTTCACTAAAGGACTGTGCATGAGTGTCAAGGACAAAGAGGTTGAACAGTTTTATCAGCCTTCATGGCACAATATAAGCAGTATCCATAGTGTCTAGTGTTCCATGTAGCCCACATTGTTCATGCTGCAAAAGGTTATTGTATTATCTTTTCAAGTGCCTTTTTGGAATAATACAAAGAGTGTCCTGGGTGTCTAATGTTCTCTTGCCACACACCTTTCAGGCTGCAACACATTTTTTCTATTATCTTTTTTAAGTGCCTTTACTGTACAACATGGTGTCTAGTGTTCCTCTGCCTCAGTATTGCAAGATTTGCTTGTTAGTCCTGTGGAATTTGGTGGTGTGATAGCACCCCGTCCATTGCAAATACACTCACACATTCATACACACACAAACACACACATAGGCGCACACACACACACACACACACACACACACACACACACACACACACACACACACTCACACATGCACGCATGTGCCTGAACAATATTTAGATCATCACATTGATTTGTCAGAAAAGCAAACATTTTATGAGGAACCAACAAAAAATATGAAGCAAAAATCTGGACAGTTGAGAGGTATGCAGTTGTTTGATTCAAAACAGTAGTGAGTACAGCTAGAGAACCATGCCAAGTGGATCTGAATAGTGCATAACCACTGCTGGTAACCAGTGTGCAAGAGAGAAAGAGAAAGAGTAAGCCATACATCACAACGAGCACAACACAAGAGACAATAGTTAGTGGCACACTATTTATGCCTCATTATTGTGTTAAGAATATACCAATTGAAGAGATCTCACAAGCATGGGTGACTAGCATACAGCAAGAGCTGTTCTTCACATAAACATATGAACCTGAAACTGCAAGTGATCTTAAATATAGCCAGAGGATTCACAGTTTAAAGCAACTCAAAATTCACCATCTTCCAACTCGGTCAAGCATATATGATGAAACTTCATGTAGATAAAAAAAGCATATTTGCTGGCATTCAAACCAACCTGTACTCCCTCATCCCAACATTTATATATATATATATATATATATATATATATATATATATATATATATATATATATATATATATATATATATAGATATAATATACCATCATTGACCACTGGTGTTAAGGACAAATATCTTTACCCCATATTTCTGCAATGAATCAGGACTGAATGTATCTTTTTCACCAAAAAAGAGCCAAATAACATTATAGTAACATAAAACAGAGTTTTGATTGACAGAATGCTGTTGTAAGGTTATATAAGAGTATGTTATACATTGACCAATTGAATATTACATGCTGTAATGTCCATTATGTAATTATGACAGCACCAAGTGACACAGATATGAATATAGATGTGAAGCACATGGAGTCATAAAAATGTTAAAGCCTAGCTTAGCTGTAATATTATCATGTGTGATCTTTACAGAGCTGAGCAACTGTGGCAATGTCATGCATTGAAAATTCCCTTTTTTGTTGTGAAGCACAGTACACAATAGCAAGGTTGCACAACAAGCTGTGCCACTGTATGGACACTTCATGGTTCTTTGACACAAGTATAATAGTCACTGTTCGCAAGCCATGACAGCAGCTGTGACATGACAGCTCTGGCAGCAACAGCTGTTATGATACAGGCTGCAGAAATGTACTCATATATACACTATCCAGTAATGTTATAAACATCACAATGTAAAACAGTGTCACTAATACATAGGTTCATAGGTTGGTACTAGGCTATCGGCCCTAGGGCCTATACAAGTCTAGCCATAACAATTCCCTGGATATTTCTTCCCACAATATTTACTTCCCTGGACTCCTGTCTAGCAGGGCGACTGATGTGATCCTCAGGGTGAATTTCCTATCTCCCATCCAATCATCAAGGTTTCTTTTGAAGAGGGCCAAAGAGGTGCTCTGCTTGACATGTATGGGCAGTCTATTCCAGAGTCTGGGGAGTCTCTGAGTCAGAAACCTATCCCTCCAGCATGTTTTGTTCATTGTGATGACAAGATTTGGATTCCTGGAGCATCTGACTCTCAGGGATTGGTATTTCTTTAAGTGTAGCATGTCCAACAGCTCTGGGTTTGACATGGCCTTGTATGTTAAGCAGAGATCGCCTCTGAATAGACAATATGCAACAGAGTATAGGTGGAGTTTTTTTAGACGGTCAGCAAAGGGCATCTGCTTTAGGCCTGCAATTGTTTTACTGAGGTATTTCTGTGGCCTTTCCAGTTGTTGCAGATGTCTTGAGAGGTACATACCAAATGGGGCGTTGCATTCTATAATGGGTCTAATGAGGGATGAGTACAGTGGGACAATGACCTCCTTTTTTCCTGGATGAAAAGCCCTTAATGATGAGCTGTGCCACATAGAAGGCTTTCCTGACTGTTGTGGTGATGTGGTTATCGAAGATGAGACCACTGTCCACCTGTGCCCCCAAGTCTCTTATCACACTTTCGGTGTTTAGTGTACTCCCACCTATGTGGTAATTCATGGGTACATGTTTTTTTCCCAAAGGGGATAACTATACATTTCTTGGCATTGAGCTTGAGCTCATGGCTCTGGCACCAAGCATCTGTTTCTGCAAGGCCCTTTTGTAGAATATCCACATAATTTGGGGATTCAATAATTGCTCCCAGTTTGCAGTCATCTGCAAAGTTTGTTAGCCAGAGTCCCTTAGTGTTGGCCTTTACTTCAGAAAAGTAGATGGCATACAAGAGTGATCCCAGGACTGAACACTGAGTTACTCCACTTGTCACTTGTCTGGAGCTGAATTTGTAGTCGGCTACTTTTACAGTGTGGGTTCCGTCAGTAAGCCAGTTGGCAACCCATCGAGTGAAATACAGATTAATGCCCAGCTTAGTAAGTTTATCTATGATTGCAGAGTGGGGGATGGTGTTAGTGAGGTCCAGATAGGTGGTGTGGACCACCTTACCCTTGTCCATGGCTCTGGAGACTGATTCGAAAAAGTCAATCAGGTTCAGGAGACAAGATCAGCCCTTCATGAACCCAAACTGCATGGGGTCTAGCGTTTGAAGGTTGCCAATGTCTTTGTTTATAAGTTCCATGATAATGCATTCCATGGCCTTGCAGATCAGGCTTGTCAGACTGATGGGGTAGTAGTTCTCGGGATCCAAGGTGGATCCCCCCTTGTGGAGTGGGATAACTGTAGCTATGCACCATTCAGTGGACACAAATCCTGAGGTGAGGTTATGATTAAACATAACACTTAGGTGAGGTGCCAGTTCATTTTATAGTTCATGTAGTACACAGCCTGGGATGTAGTCTGGTCCCATGGATGCTGTATTCTTAGCTTTGGAGAGTGTGTTTTTTACCTGTGTGGCCATTATTACCGGAATTTGGCAATCTTTCGGTATTGCGATGGGCCCTTTAGGGGGTGAGAGGAGGGTGAATTTTACACTGAATTGATCTGCCAAGATATTGGCAATATCCATGGGATCAGTATATTTAATGCCATTCTGTCATTCATGAAACCGATATAGTGGACAAGGGGTATGAATACATTAGTGTCTCATAGCCACATCTCATCAATGGTGTATATCATGACAATATTTCCTAACTTTTGGTTCTGCAGATAATGCGTAGAAAACATAGTTTATGATAAAACACTACTCATGTTATTCACTAGAAAGAAAATGCATGTGATCACATCTAAATCTATTTCAGCTCCTTATCCATAATATAACCTGTCACCAAATGTAATCCATAACAAAGGAAAATGTCTGAAAAATATTTATCTGAAACATTCACACAGTGAAAATATATTGACATTTATCTTCTGAAAACAACTATCTATAATGCATTGATCCTGTCACTGGCCTCTGGCTGTAGCTAATATAATCCTCCGAAGTCCAATATACTGTCTTGCACCTGAAGGCATACAGCCCCTCAAAAATATACTAATGAAAGGCTGTGGCAGCAGGTACAGGTTTTGGTTTAGCTTGCCATGGTCCTAAAGTTGACAAAGAGGGAACTAGTGGCAATGTGTTTAAACAAAAGAAGTACATATCAGCATCCAGAAAGATTATGCAGAGTAGGTGGTCATGCACACCAGTGGTTGCATCCACCATATTAGTACTATTATGACCTTCCGATGTAACTTGATGAACCTTGAAAAATTTCTGTACTGTCACTGTGACTTTCCACTGCATGCCTATATGTATATACAAATATGAGTTTGAAAGTATATGTATATGAAATCCATGGCATATTGTTTTACTTGCCAGTAGTTTAAAAAAATAAAAGTTAAACCACTAACGTCTGCCTCCACAACATCCAGCAATACTAAAAGCAACAAGTATGTATCAGTTTTTGACAATGCTATTTATAGTACCTTACACCTTGGAGAAAAAAAAAGTGCAAATAATTTGGTATTAATGGAAAAAATCAAATTGTCCTGTCTAATGCAGTGTCAACCTCAGATGTTTCAATAATTTTTGTGTATCACTCAGAAGAGACCTTCAAATCGGGCACAGAGGTAGTATGTAGCTCATTCTTGTACCAATGCATGCATATTTGTGGTTTTGTGTGGTGTGTGTGTGTGTATGTGTGTGTGCATGTGTGTGTGCATGTGTGTGTGTGTGTGTGCATGTGCGTGTGTGTGCATGTGTGTGCATGTGTGTTCGTGTGTGTGCGTGTGTGCGTGTGTGTGTGTGTGTGTGTGTGTGTGTGTGTGTGTGTGTGTGTGTGTGTGTGTGTGTGTGTGTGTGTGTGTGTGTGTGTGTGTGTGTGTGTGTGTGTGTGGGTGTATGTAGGTGTGTGTGGGTGTCTGTGGGTGTGGGTGTATGTGTGGGCGCGTGTGTGGGTGTATGAGTGAGTGTTTATGTGTGTGAATGTATGTGCATCTGTTTAGGGTGGTACTTTATTGAATCAGTTTTTTTTTTCGTAGTGAACTCTTATATAGGACTAGAGTCACGAATGAGACAAGTTATGATGTTTAATCCATAAAAGCAGTAGCAGCAATGCATAGTGGAACTACTCTAGTCCTTATCATAATTTATCAACATAAATAATTTCAGCTTTGTGAAATAATCATTCTTCTGCACATGCCTAAAATCCCATTGGAACCATATGAGTCTCAACCTGTGAAAAACACAATAGATACATGGTATTATATGGAAAGTGAATGACAAGATGCTGTATCTACACATATATGTATATATATATATATATATATATATATATATATATATATATATATATATATATATATATATATATATCATAGTTGGCTTAGGGCTGTAAAGGCAATAGATGAATTACATCAAACACAGAGTGATTGAAAAGATACAACATACACATGCATTATATAGAGAGTGGCATCAGATCTGGCATTTTGAAAGAATCACAATCAAAAATAGAGTCAGAGCAAGGTATGTAGACAGAATAAGGGAAAGAAGAGGTTAAGCTATATGACTAGAGAGAAAGCAGTTACATATTCCTAGAGTCCTGAAATGATTTTTTATTTGTGAATGGAAAATGGGGTAAGAATGGGATAAGAAGAATGATCTTTAAGAAAAGAGCTGAGAGAGTCCAAAAGTTTGGTGCCAAGGACAGATAAAGCATGATCTGCGCAGCAAAGTCTACTTTGGGGGGTTGGAGGAGAGGACATGAGTAGTTAAGATGGCTATGGTTGTATACTAGTGCATCTCCGAATAGTCAGGAAGCTAGTGGAGGGAAGGTGTCATTCTTGATAAGTTTAAATAGTTGAGAGGTAAGTAGAAAGTCACCACATTGTGTCACAGTTGGCCAGTTAGCTTTCTTAATGGTTTCACAGTGATGTTCCTTACTTGGGGAAAGAGAGATGAATCTGCAAATGGTATTTGAAATGGACCGGATGGTGGATATATTTCTTTTAGAAGATGCCACAATTAACAGGAGACAATATTCCAGATGAGCCAGTGGCCTATGGCATTTTTATATGACCTGGATACAAAATGGTAGAATCTATTAGCCCAAAATGACAGAGAGTTGATTTTTGTGTGTATAGTCCAGGTGGCAATGGAAATTTAAGAGTGGGTCCAACCACACCCGTAGGTATTTGAAGGAAGTGACATTTTCAATAGTGTTATTAAGATGATCAAGGATTTTTAGAGGTCTGGAGATAAAAGTGAGCTTTACTTAGTGCCAGAAAGTATTGCTTTTGTTTTAGAGGTGTTAAGTAATAATCATGTATCATTAATCTATTGAATAAGGGCATGAAAATCAGCCAAAAGTTCATGTTCATTAGAGGAGACAGAATGGTTGAAGTGGAAAAGGACTATTTCAGCATAATGCAGGAGAGGAAGATAGGGAAAGTCAAAACAAAG